>NW_026249866.1:408716-495759 GCF_024043165.1 Alternaria incomplexa | reverse complement strand
GGACCCCCCCCCCCCCCCCCCCCCCCCCCCCCCCCCCCCCCCCCCCCCCCCGCCCCCCCCCCCCCCCCCCCCCCCCCCCCCCCCTCGGCTAGCAGCACGTGGCTGTGAGCGCCACCGATCTTGCTAAGTGAAATCAGGGCAGGAAAACACAGCCTCTGCAATCGCACCGTTATCATCGAAATACGAGACCTGCGGTCTAGGAGTGAATGCGGTGGCTGATTGCGAACACGCGCAGAAAGTGGGTACACGTTATTTTCGTCTCACGCGAACCTCAAACAAGTAAAGGATGTGGCAACGCATCATGGGACATGGTGAATGTAGAGTAACAGTAGTATTCATTCGCAATGTGGGTATCTTGTATGCGCGCCCGCAATAATGGCCTGTAGCAAAACTAAACCCCCAACTCCCTGCCCGGAAGACAATGTGACAATTTGAGAAATGTAGCAAAAACTCCAATGCTGGCATAAGTGACCAAGTAGTCACGCGACAGCCTATACTCTGATCACAATGTGGATGCCTAAACCTCTGGCCTCGCGAATGGAGCAACCCAAGCAGGTCCTTCCTACACGACTCACGATCGCATGAAGGCCCTTTTCCGCACACCAGGCTCGTGCGAGCAACTGAAGATCAGACGAAGCTCTGGCATCTAGTACCAACACAGCCTTCTTGTTATTCTTGATTGTCTCCGCTGTCTCGCTGTCGTTGCTCCGCGACAAATCAAGTAGGCGCTCTGTAGACTTGGACGTGTGAAGCTCGAACGGCAGTAAAAAGTCAGGATCCAGAATATCGGTGGTTGGCACGATCTTGTAGGAGTACGACTGGTGTAGAGGATGCGCGTTCATGGGCTTGCTACTGGTCGCAAGTGTCTCGACTTCTGGTCCGGAAGATGCTTCGTACATCCGCTTTGGCGCGATGTCTGCGGCATCCGGTGGATGCGATAGGAGCGGCTCAAAGCCGTGGCTGTTGCGGCGTGAAAGAGTTACGCTGTGTTTTGAAGAGGATCTCGAAATTGTTCCAGTGCCAGAGCGCCTCAGAACCTTAGGGCGATGCGTGAACGAGGGAGGCGCAGACGCAGCTGTAGTGCAGGGGAAAGAAGTGACAAATTGAACATCGTATGTCAACGTGATGGTGTGGCTCACTGCATCTCCTCTGGAGACAAACGTCATCGACGGGGCATGGATGTCACTTTCGGTTGGCGGTCCTGTCAAGCTGTCACCGTCGATAAGATCCGTGTTAATTGGGACCAGTTCCCACTGCGAGAAGATCAAGCAGGGAGCCAGGTACGAATCAGGATCCTGGGGAAGAACAAAGTCCTCGGACCTCAATAAAGCTAGAGAATCGACTGGTGCGATAGCTGACTCTGCGGCGACTGTATCAGAACCGTCTCTTGGTCGCAACCGGTTCTCGTGCGGAAGCATTTCGCTGTGAACCGAGTACCAACGGTCAGCAGGGCTGTCGGGCAGCTTTGGACATGAGATCCAGCCCATACACTCTGTAGAGCCTTTGGCACACGCGAGAATACGCCCAACAACGGAAGCCTTGCTCCAAAAGGTTCTGTCGCCAAAGGTGAATCCGCCGTACAAGTTTGCTGATTCTCCCAGGTTGGCAATAGCGTTGCTGTCGTTCTCAAGCAAGGTTGACACGAGGAAGTGTGAGATGGCTTCTCCGGGGAGCACAAGACCGGTCAGATAAGACCGACTCAGCCACCCTCCGATATTGTAGCTGGACGTGGCATCGTTTTCCGAGATGGTCGACACGGGAGAAAGTGGCATGCGTAAGGCACGAGAGTTGTTGCGATTCAGAGCGGGCTTCCCGATGTGGCCGAAGTAGCTGTCCAGCTGTTGACCGGAAGCGAGAGGTGTTTGCAGTGGCGTGCCGTAGACACTGATGCCGGAAGGGGTGGCCATGTCGAGCAACCTTCCGCTGGGTGATGATGGTGTGGGTTCCTCGATTTTGTGTTGCTCTCCAAGCTTCCGAGCTAAATCCGCCGAGACCACGTCAAGGCTAGGCCACTGTAGCGTCTTCGCAAAGTGAAGAAGCCCTGAAAGTTGTCTGGATTGATGCTGTGGAAGTATGATGAGGTCCGACTGCGGTATCTGAGCGTGAGCACCTTGGCTTAGCAATGACAGTAGTCCACGTAGTTTGGGTTTGGGTGAGACTGGCGCATCGCTGCCTCTCATAATGACGACGTTGTCGAGAAATCTCCGTGCGAGCACCAAATCCCAGTCAACCTTCCTCGTCTTGATCTTGAGAAACCCTTCGATATCCTTTGCGTCAATCCGAAGTCGGATCTCAGCGTCGGTCGCATCTGCATTCGTGAAGGCATCCAGTCGAAGCAGCAACTCGCAAGCCAAGGTGATCTGCAGTAATAATATCTCCCGTTCTGTCCATAGCGTTTGGTGATGATGCTCGGATGTTGGCTCGGATTCACTCCACAGTATTTGGCCAAGCCTTATCCTCCATTCGACAAGGCTGAAGTCGTACCAGACACCCTTCAGTCCCAACACCCTGAGTAGAGCCACGATTTGTGTCTGCAAGCCTGTAGGATCCGCAGTAGAGTCGTCGTAACCCGGAGGGGTAAGGAACTTGGTGAACAGATTCGCGTACAGATCTCCAGAGCTTTGGTTGTTGAGAATTGTCATGGGCTCGGGGCTGTCTTGGAATGCCTCGTACATGTCCTGGAACTCAGCCAAGCGGTCGTATATCAAGTTCAAGTCCACTGGACGGATACCCAGTCGCTCAGGAGTTGCCTGCATGACGTCCTTATTCCTGGCCGACTCAGCGGAGTCTTGACTTGACTGAGACTGGTCCAGCTCGCTGGCCAGCGTGTCAGACCTTGGTAGCTCGAGGAAATGCGAGAAGCCAACGGTCCCTGGTTCGACACCCTGGGCACTGACCATGCTCGGCATCTCCACCACGTCCACCTGATAACCATTGTACTGTTTCGAAGTCTCGGGTAGTTGTCGGGTCTTAGATGGATGTTCGTGTAGGGTCGCGGCTGAGAAGGCGGGTTCAGCAAGTGGAACTGTATCGGTAGCTTCCTTGAGCACAGCATCGGCGTTCCAAGGATGAGTGACGGTTGGTATGTAGCGACTGCCTGTCTTTGCGATGCCAAACTGCGGGGCCCCGGCGAAGAGCGTACGAAGCTGGCCCTCACCAAGAGTCTCCAATTTGTCCTCCTTGGTTTCTTGCGGTGGTGTGGGTACGCGATCTGGCTCTAGTTCTTCTACGGGCGCCATGCTCTCATGATCGACTGCGGCACTCGGTTCCTCTTGGGGTATCACATCGAGTGTTTGTGGAGGGGCTGATTGTGGGGCAGCGTTATCATGCTTGGGTGGTGCCTTTGTCGGGAAGTTTGCTATCAGCTTCTTGATCATCGTGCGAGGATCGTGACGATAACACCAAAGAGAAGGAGCAGGTGACATACAGGTACAGCGACCTCACCCTGACGCTGTGTTTGCTTCTGCTTGAAAGCCCTGAAGAACTTGAGGACGCGCTGCCTCTTGCTGTCCTTCCGCAGCAGCTTTCCGGCATTCTCGTCAACCATGTCGTGGTGCAGTCGGCGCAGCATCGTGGCGGCCTGCAGCAGGCAGGCGAGGCATACCGGCGGCGGACATTATAAGGGGATAAGGGGACGTCAACAAAGCTCAGCAGGCTGGGCGCGACACAGGCTGCACACATGCACCTCAAACATGGCAGCCATCCCTGCACTTACAGGCGCGCACGTCTCGATGGTTGGTGCGAGGCCGCTGCCGGTCCCTGTCCCGCACATCATCCAGGCCGATCAGACGAATCCACGGATGACGTCCAGCCTATCGCCCCGCTTAAGTGGCCCTGCATCACCTGCACCTCTCACGCCAGGTACTCACATTCCTGTTAGCAGCGCGCCACTGCGCCTACACGACGCGCCTACATCAATCAAACACTCGCACCCCGTTTGCACTGTCCACGCCGTCGTCTAAAGGCCGTTGTCGATGACGCTATATCGGTCCGCTCGCCTCCAGGTTCCAAGTCCTGTTCAACGGGCCCGTGCCAAGCTTCTAGAACGTGGACCCGGGTCGGTCATTTCCGTGTCTCTAATCTTATCGCCTCCACGAGCAACTGCATCGCATTGTATACCTTGATGCTCTCTATCTATAACAGCAGTATCATAGAAGAGCTCCCTGGCCTTGGGTTGGCTTTCGTTAATGGACCAGCAAGACAGAGCCACAGTCACGAACCTCCAACAACATTTATTAGGCATCGTTCATGCCCCATCGGGCACGATTCGCCCCAATGTTTCATAACGATCGATGGTGAACTTGGCCAATGGGAGATTGAATGGACCATATACTCATGAGACTTGTCGTACGATTTGGCCTTGTGGATACGTAGTGTGCAAGGTATCGTCTTTGGTTCTTCTTTTATGCGACTAATGCATTGTCGTTCTGTGACTACTTCCAAGCTTCATTAATGTTGTGCAAACAGTCTTCTGTATACAGCTTGTGGTTGCTACAACCTCTGGCTTCTGTGACTGATACGAGTTATTGAGAGTGTCATCTCTTCGGCAATGGCCTCCATGCGTGGACCCCGCATGTCGTGGTGTTACACAGCAGCACCTCCACACACCTAT
Organism: Alternaria incomplexa; assembly: GCF_024043165.1. Classification (NCBI taxonomy): domain Eukaryota; kingdom Fungi; phylum Ascomycota; class Dothideomycetes; order Pleosporales; family Pleosporaceae; genus Alternaria; species Alternaria incomplexa. Next base: position 491,147 of record NW_026249866.1, on the reverse strand, counting down.
CCCGCGCGAGTGCAAACAATGATTGCTATCACTCAACAACGCTGTCAACACTGTGCGCGACACCACAAATAAGCCAAATCGCCATTTCGGATGGGACTACTTGAAGACGCGCGAAGACTCGCCGAGACTTACGGACCAGAGGCGGCGCGACATGTAGCATCTGCTGCGGACAAGGCATGGACACACGGTAGCGCCTTCGGCCAAGAGGTAGCAAAGCGTGCTGGCCCAGTCGCCTCAGACGCCAAAACCCATCTAGAGAAGCTCAGTAAAGAGGCCGGCAAGCATGCTGCGCCTATCGCTAGCAGTGCCTCGAAGCATGCTATGGAACTCGCCCGAGCGGCTTACAACAGCGGCAAACAAGGTCTACAGTCCCTACCGCAACTCCCAGACGGATACATCAACGAGGGATACGACTGGAACTTCATCGCACAATTTGGCGAGGACATGGCGAAGCATCTTGGCAGTACAGCAGGCGACTTCTGGGAGAAACTGGGCAGCGGCGACATCCTCCATGACATTGGTCAGGCGGCTATCCCGAATATTGAGTTCACCAAGGAAGATCTCTCGGGATTCAGCGAGAGGCTCAAAGAATGGGTTCTTGCCAACCCTAAACAGTTTTCCACGTTGCTGGCCTGTATTGCTTCGGGCCCCATCGCTCTTGCTGTCACACCAGCCATGCTGGGCCTTATCGGATTCACACCCATCGGTATCGCTGCCGGTATGTATCAACCACTCATCATATCTCCGGACTGACTTATAACATATGAAATAGGCTCCATGGCCTCTGCGTTTCAGGCAGGCGTCGCTCCCATCGCTGCAGGTAGCGCTTTTGCCATTCTTACCAGTGCTGCAATGGGAGGGTATGGGCTTGCGATTGTCCTGGCGTTTGTCATGGGCTCAAGTATGACAGGAACTTGCGGTGTCGCAGCTCTGGCGTTCTTGCAAGCTATTAAGGAAGACGAACAGTGTAGGAAACTGAAGACGGAGTGAAAGCAACGTTCAAGAAGACAGAGTGCCAAGAATGGTATAATGGAAAGAATATGGGGTCCGTATGAGCATTCATTACTTCCCCAATGGTATGTACCTGGCCCGATGGTCACATCGTAACCAGCTAGAACATCAACTCGAAGGGGCTTAACAGCGGTATCAACGATACATGGACGACTGCGCCTTGTTCGCCCCATCCAACTCCAGATCAGCTCTGTTCCCATCGTGAAGCTCGTACACCTATCTCAACGTTAGCTCAACCTCCCTTGCCGCGTTAGCATTTCGACATACCGGTTCCTGATGCGGCATCTCGGCCACGTGGTGGTACCCTTTGGCTAAATCCTGCTTCTGCCTCTCTTCCGCAATCTCATTTTCGATCTCCCGAGTCTTCTGCTTTGACTTCCGTCTTCGCAGTAAGATGGTCACTGCAATACCCAGCAAAGCTCCAACTCCAGCGCCGACACCTACGCCGATACCAATGTTGCGTCCCGAGTTCGATTTGCCCTCATCTTTCTTTTCTTCGTTCTGGCCGGACAGATTTGCTGCGTCGGACGATGGCGTGGGTTCCTCACCCGTTCCCGTCCCCGTCCCCGTTGCTACCGGTGCTGCACTCCTAATTATCGTGCTCCCGATCGAAGAAGCTGTGCCCACACGTGAGGAAGCCGGTCCAGCACTTGGCGATGCCAGCCCCGCACTCGCAGAAGCTACTTGCTCGCCTCCTAGCTCCTTCGGAATCCTGATTCTCTTCGATACCAGCGCATCAGCGGAGGCCGAACAGCACGCGTTGCTGTCTCCACAACACCAGTACTCTGATTTGGCCGTTCCGTCGCAAGGCGTCAATTGTGAGACGGAGTCTGCTAGATTCTAGTCGCTTGTTAGCTTTCTGAAACTTCTGCACCCAGCCACATGCATAGCCACAAACGGGGAAAAGCAACATACCCCGTCTCTGCAGACATCCAAGCAACCCTCCCAGTTCGCATTCGCACAGTAAACCCGGTAGAAGTGCGTCCACGGCTCAGCTTCTTGTCCAGGCGCGCTGCTAAAGCCTCTGTTCTGACACAGCCCGTTCGGCATGCATTCATCCGCTGTAGGGCCGTTTATAACATCGCCGCCCGGTGGATTCGGCCATTGCGTTTGGCAGCATGTATTGTAGAGCGGGGAGCCAGATATGGAAGAACAGCGCGAAGTTCCTTCGTCCTGGTGCGCGGTGCCGTTGGGGAGGAAGCAGGTGGGCGTGCTGGACGGGAGCGACGCTAGGAGGAGGAGAAATGTTGCAGATATCGACGCTTGCGACAACATGCCGGGCATCGAGTATGCGGACTGTACTCCGCAAAGGTTGTTTTTTTGTCGCTGTCGACGAGATGGAAAATCAAGGTGGAGAGAAGCGAGAAGCGGGAAGAGAAGAGTCTGAGGAGCGATCTGAGCGGAAATACACGAACGAAGCTCCCACTTCTTTCCTTGCACTGCCTGATCGTGATGCGAATAAGGCAAACCATCGAGCTAGGGTCATCCCGAATTAGCGTTGGGGTCGAGGGGCCGCGAAATTAAAATTGGATACCGTCCCGTCCCCTTTCGGGTAATTTCCACAGCTCATCAGCGGCTTCAACCGTTGAATTCCGTTAGATGATAATGTCAAAGTGGGTTGTGGTCGCCGACCGTTACGGCGAGGCAAAAATATACATTGAACGACTGTAGACTGTTGATGATAAGAAGCATGAACGAAAGGATGGGGTATCTTGCACGCGCTGTAATGAAGGACAAAATCGCAACGCCTACCACAAAAGGAAATTATCTGTCTCGAGCGGAATCCTTCCGACTCTGCAAACACCAGCTCGTTCATGTCTGCCGACTAAGCAGCAACTCCACCGCTCGGTCGACCCTCAATCCGTCTCCTAGATCGGTTAACCTTAGCGCCTCTCGGGCCTGCTCGGCTGTGAAACCCATCTCGACAATCCGCCATATGGCCTTATCGGCCGTGTTCTCATGACTCCGAGATCCATATATGTGGTGTTGTTGTTCGTGCTGTTGAAGGGCTCCACTTCTCGGAGTGGAGCTTCCGGCAGATGACTGGCTACTGCTCTGACGCATGTGGCGGCCACGGTAAGGTATTGACATGGGATGGGGGCGGAATGCGGGGTGAGGCGGTCCGGGTGGTTCGGACAGAGGATGGTGTAATGGATCCTCGAGGATAGAAGGCATAGATGTGCCTGTGCTGTAGCGATGCCAATCACGGCTGTTTGTCACCGAGGAAGCGGAGGGTGTCGGCAGAAGCGGCTGAGCGAACATGCGACGGGGTGGAGAGCTTGCGCTTGATACGCTGCCCATGGTGTATAGATCGCGGTTGCTCTGGACTGTTGTGACCGAGGGAGATGGTAGAAGGGGCTGAGCAACGGTTCGACGTGGCGGTGAGGGTGTCCGTTCCCTGATAGGTGCTAGGATTGAAGAAATGCTATGTCGGTCATAGTTACTAGGAACTGTGGAGGGGGGCGGTGATGGGAGCAGAGGCTGAGCCACAGTGCGCCGAGGTGGTGAAGCTGTTCTGCTGGACGTCGACCTCGATCTAGGAAGAGGCACAGATGCCGAGATGTCCTCTACAGAAGATGATCTCAGTGCCGGAACATGAGTGATGATGTCCTTTCCCGGGCCTTGTGGTGGTAGAGGAGGGCGTGTCAAGTTTCGAATCACAGTATCCCAGTCTGACATGGGCCTTTCCCTGAGAACCATTGGCCGTTGCTCACCATTCCTTTTGCGATCCTTGAGTTCGTCAATGTGTTTCTGAATACGTATCTTGGACTGTTGGCGCTGCACATCGCGGATTGAGATTTTAGCATAGGTATGCGCAATCTTGTCTTCGTAGACGCGTCGGGCTGCTTCTTTGAGAAAGTATTGTCGTGTACCGTCAAGTACAGGAGGCTTCCAGTTGACCCATCCGTTCTCCGCCGCAATAACAAAGGCTTTGGGATCCGAGGGGTGGAACGGGCCAGTGAGCTTGAGAACAGTGTCAAGGCCAAAGGTGAGGAGGTGGTAGATCCATTCGTCTGGTCTGGTTAGCAAGATCCATGATTATGCAGCGGATAGACGAACCAAGCATCATCTCCTCGCCATCAATATCGCCACCACGAATGTCGGTGTTGTCGTAAATACCGGCTTGTCGGGCTTGAACTGTGCGCCCTTCGAAGTTTTGTAGCAAGACGGAAAGACAGGTCCACAGTTCCATCATGTCGAAGAGTTGTTCGGCGGTAAGGCCGCCTTCGTTCCCTTGCCCGAAGCACTCAGGTGCACCGACCAATGTGTCGCTCATGAGGTCTGTGCTCATCATGCTGAAGGTGCAGGTCGCCTGATGGACAAGCATACCACCATTGAGCCAGTCCATCTGCGCAACGATGTCCTCCTCACGTCCTTTTCCCGAGCCAAATAGCTTACAGAATGTCCATATGCGCCATAATGCATCGTCAACCCTAGCAGACTCGGCTGGGCAGGCGCTCATGAGCGCAGCTGATATCTCCGGTCGTACGAAGGACTGGCATTTCTCCATAATCTCTAACTTGATTGTGCGGATGACTTGGATATCTCGCTTCTGGAGCTTGAGATACGACGTGGGGGTGTATTCCTCCGCAGGTCGTGTCGTCTCAAGGTCTGCTGCAAGTAGGAGTTCGTGTCCAGGAAAGGCGATCTCTCTAAACTCCCAGGCTGGTGGTGACATCTTTTGCAAGGTAGATTTGATGAGATCGAGTTCATGCCGTTTGAACACGCGATAGAAGCCTCGGTTGATGGAGGCCACGGCGAAAAGATCGTTGAAGTGATCTAGATGTTGGAAGATGTTGAGTATGACCTTCTCAGCTCCGTCAGACGTAATCGGTGGCTTGATGGTTTTGGTTGAAACAGCTCGCGGTGAGAACACCAGATCCACACTGGAACGCTTGTATTGCGGAATCATAAGTGTCAATGTTCTGCTCGTTCGAAAGGACTTTCGCTTCAGCTGTGAAGCGATATGGTCTCGCGATAGACGGTTGACTTCAACAGTCGTCCTGGCTGCCAATCGCCGCCTGCTGGATTTACGAGGGACAGCAGGAGGAGGATTATCAGGTAGTACAGCATTAGCGAAATCTCTTCGGGGCTGGCCTGTAGTATCAATAAGCTTCCCGTCTCCAGCTGACGCCTGACGCATGCCTGTCCAGGAAGGGTTGCGTTCTGCAAGGGGTGTCCCATCCTGGGCAAGCATGCGAGGATCGCTGTTGCTGCCAAACGAAGAAGCCAGTTGAGCGTGCAGGTCGAACTCAGCCTCGCTCAACGTAGGGCTGGACGCACGTGGAGGGATTGGAAACGCTTCATATCCAGAGGGTTTCGCCTCGTTGATCATGCCCATACTTGCATCCGCGGCTAAGTTCTGCCGCGGACCGCTCCGCTTTGAGGACCTCCGGTTCAACCGTGGCTTGCGCTGAGCTACATGGAGAGCACAAGTTGGTTGGAAGGGGAGATTCTCATCGCTAGAGGACGGGTGGTCGTATTTTCGGGGCGCTATTGACGGCGGTGCATGGGATTGGCTCCCGTTGAAAGATAGGGTGAGCTCAGAGCGAGCATGTAGAGTACCTCTAGGCGCCAGGGTCTGGCCACTCGGAAGATGCGCTGAAGGTTGGCAGGTGCTTCCTTGTGTCGGAGATTTATCGACCTCCACGCTAGTCTCTGAAGAGTGGTTGCTGTGCAGTGATGAAGCATCGCTATCTTGCGACTCGTTACACGAACTGTTAGACTCGAAGCTACTCTTGAGTTGGTTCGGTGTGTATCGCGTATTTACTGGAGCGGTTTGGCGGATTGTGTGCTGTGTTTGCGGATGCGCAAGTGGAGATACAATGGAATCTCGCATGCGATGGTGGCTTGCTGACGGAGGCGAGACCTCGTGGTGGCTTTCGAGATCGGTAGGGCCCGTTTCGAGAAATGGAAGAGCGGGCAGTGGCTTTCCACAAGGGATTACCACTTGTATCTTAGGCTTCGCAGCCGGATGTCTGGCCCCGCTCGGAATGTTCTTCTTGTGCTTAGTGACCGTTTTGCGATTCTTCTTTCGCCATTGGATTTTGCCGTGCTTATATGTGCCGATGGTGCCTACAAGCGATGCGTGGCTTGATGCCGACAGTCCACCTGCAGTATTACTGGCTCCCGTTGCGACCACTGCCGAAGCAATGCTCTTCCGTCTCCTACCCCAGATAGATGTTGATCTTGAAGGCAACGGTACGGTCAAACCTGCTGACGACGGTCGGTTGCCGTCATTGCCGTCCCTGCGACCCTCGGTCGCTGTGTTGTGATTGTGAGAGGGGAGAGCCGCATCGTCTTTAGTATTTTCTGGAACTGCGCGTAAGATGGTAGCTGACTTTTTCGGCTTTAGCTTAAGTAACGCTGACATCCTTCTCTTCAGTGCGCCAGGTGAGGCTGATCACTCAGAGCAATGTGTCAACATGGGCAGGTGGGCTTGAGCGGGTCGATTAGTGACGTATTAGGCTGCAGAAAATGTACGAGTAGCAGTCTGGAGTTGCTGAGGGTGAGTAGTTGGATAAGGGATCTCCCATCGGAGCCGCGACTCGGGCATGGTGGCAGGGCAGGGACTGTATATCGTCCGAAGCCAAGATAATCATAACCTAAGGCACTGCTAGACACCACCGAGCTCCATGAATAGCCCGGCCGTGGCGTTCCGCACAGAAGATGCATGCAGCGCCCGGCGAAAGCTGAGCTGAGTGAGATGAGATGGAGGCCAACTCCGAGTGGGCGGGCAGGACAGCATGGGTGGGCAGGCGGGCGAAAACCCAGTGACGCACGCCCCCGGGACATATACGGCTCCTCATTGCGCAATAAACGTTATCACAAGGATGCATTGTAGTGAGGCATAGCACTGTGGAGCAATCAGAGACATCCAAGGTTGTTGTGTTTTGGCGCTGGGGCCGTGCTATTTGCGGCGCGACTGCTTGCTCAGCCCTGGTGCCGCACTAATTTGGGGCCATTGTGCCGGACACGACGTCCGCCTCGAACTACTCTATAAGCACTGCGCCTTATTGATGCACCAGGCACACCTCATGTATGTCGAAACCCCACGGCACCGTGCATCGAATTCCGCTTGTTTCAGCTTCTCGACCCCAACATCACTGATCATTTGCATCTGCCTGGTCCTTGGACGACTAGCGGTGATCCAAGGTTCGCTCTAGCTGTGACCATGACGTCGCTGACGTCGCACTGCAAGGAGCTGTGCTGGCCTTACCAGGGTGAGGCTGTTGGCTACACAGAATATCTTCAACCGAAGCGGAATGATCAGAGACCTCTGGAGAAACCTGGCCCCTCCAGACCCTTCGTGTAAGGCGTGCGCATGCGAATATGAGTGGGCGTATGGCGCGGTGATACACACTACGGCCCACACGGACTTCGACATCGCACATCTAGTGCCGTGCCCCGATCAACTCTTAGTCCGCACATGATCGAGGGTCCGTGACTGCGACCCTGTTGCGTATCGTTTGATTGCCGGTCACATCCGTGACGGTGGTTTCGGCTCGTATCATCGGAACCTTTCTCAGATCTTTTGTCAGCTTGGCCTTGTAACGCGTAAGGAGATAAGAGGGCATCAATTCAACCGCTTATGCGTCGTAGCGACCTGTTGCCTGGAGGTCGTACTTGCTGGCTTCGATAGTATGAGAGCGTGTCGACGCTGCTAATACTCAAAGGTTGGCATAAAGAGTCTTGTCATCCCGCTCCCGGATTTCGGGTAGTCGACACAGTCGATTGGAAGAGATAACACGCTACATGCTGTGTAACGTTGCGCATAGAGCTGATTACCACTCTTTGTACTCTGCGCTAGCAACGAGGTAGGCATAACATGTATACGGTCTAGTATCATCGTGATGTCGAGAAAGTTTCGACGCTTCATCTCTGTTTTCCCGAACCCAGCGCTACTGCAACTAGCGATCGCTCTAGATCCGACAGCGGGAGATTGACGTTTAGCAAGATATGGATGCCAACCAGTGCACCGAGCAATGGCAGCGCACGATCCTGAAGTAAATCAATTACCTGGTGCAATTTCCAGATATACGGCTGATTTGATCTAGGAAGAGCAGATTGCTCAAGCAGACTCATGAGCAGTATGCACCTTAGCCTGTCTCAAAGGCTTACCACTAACCTCTCAGGATCGCTGATGAAATCAAAGTCATTCACATCGCCAGATCGGAACAGAGGGTAACCCAATTCATCAGATCGGAACAGCTCGAAATTTTACAAAATCGGAAAAGAGCCATCAAGAAGTGAGTCTTGTGTGTCTGCGATGGTAAAAGCGGTTGTTAACATGGCCAAGTCAAATCAAAGCCGACATTGAACAGTGCTCCCGTCAGCTTATCGCACCTCTGCTGAGCGAGATCCACGCGTCGCTCCCCTTGGAGCTCCGTGAGAATATCTACGAGCATGTCTTTGACACCAGCAAGCCGATTATCATCCAGAGAACGAAAGCTGCCGGTAAACCGTTTACGAACGGAAAGCTACAACCTGGCAACGCTGAAGCGAGCGACCATGCGATAGTCACGCGTGGCACCCTCAACCCATTCGTGCAGGACTTCTACTTCTCTGTCACTGTGATGGGTTCAGAAACCAGTACTGAAATTCAAAACCTAGCGCTGCGAACAACGCCATTCTACTTCCGCGGTTCAAATGACGCGTTATGCGTTAGAGAACTACTGGATACCGAGATCCGGCCGGGGGTATACTTCCGTTATCTCGTCCGCCATCTACGTGTATACATTCGTAGCGATGCTTTCATAAACGAAGCCAAGTACTTCGTACCGGGTGTGGTGACTCCAACAGCAGCCGAATCAAAACATCAAATACTGGACGAAGCATCCACGTATGGGATGTATCTTGACCGTCTAGAAGGCTTGACGACGCTCAAACATGCTGATCATACTATTACGCTGGAACTTTGCGTCTTTGCTCCCGAATGGATCCCGCACCAACCCGGTATTAAGCGCAATCTGTACGAGATGGTGGAACCAGTATACCGCCATGCAAGAGATCGTGGCGCAGATGTGAAAGTACGGTATGAGACGTTCAGCACAGGAGCTGGAGAGGACTGGACGGAGTATCTTGAAGTGAGCAGTCGAGATGCGGCGCAGGTATGTCAATCTCACCAAACAATCTCCCCACAATACACTGACCCCGCTCAGTCCAAACAGCCACATCGCACGTTCGACGAGATTTCGTCATCAGCCTCGTCACTTCAGGATCTTTTCAACGCAGACATCCCAACCTCTACAACAAATATAAGCTGGAAACATGGACTCTTCAACGGGAATTGTTCTGCGTGTCACTGCGCATCGTGTAAGGAGGACAGAGCGAGAATAAGTCCAAGCTGTGGGGGCCGCGGGCACTCACATACCTTTCCCCTGACTCTGGACGACGACGAAGAAGGAGACAACAATTCTTTGCCGATGAAACGCTGGGCACGAGCCGCAAAGGCTGCTGCCAGACAGGCGCAGGCGAGCGGGTCGTGAGGTTAATGTGGTCTACGCCTGCGGTAGTGGATGTGCAAACCATTCAAATTTAAGTCACATATCCAAACTGCGTTGGATCAGGACATTACATCTTCCACAGTCTTCTCCAAGACTAAAAAGATGGCAAGATTACGACAGCATGGAGATACGAGACGGCAGTTGTAAGAAGAACAGAGCGAATACCTCGGGGTTGATAATTTCATGGAGTTCCGGGAGAGACTACAAGCTCTAGTCAGCCTAGGTAGCGTTCGCATATGTAGAAACCCTAAAACTGAGGCGTTGTAGTCAGCGGAGTTGCGTTGTCTTTCATACTTGGACATCCGTCAATATCGTGTAGTTACCAACCAGAGTTCATCCGTGTCATAAAATAAAACGGAGCTTTGCCGAAAATTCCCATCACCCCAAATAGTGTCTTCGTGGCATGGTTCAATCACGGTGACTCATGCGTACTTCCACCCACCAAACCAAGCAACCAGTCACAAAGGCCTTTTACTTTCACAACAAAGTCAGCAGTGTATATGCGCAGCATAGTTACTTTCACACAACTAATATCCAGTAGTGTGTCAACCTCCATCTGAAATGAATTTCCCTTGTCCTCATTCTCTACTTTACATTGTTTGCTATAAAACGACAACCATCCCAAAAGAGAAGACTGTTCAGCTAGCCATCGCAACAAAGCACACATTCCAAGCACAAAACATGTCGTCAAACACCACCACCAACAACATGCCATCTCCTCCAACGGCCGCACGCACATCACAATCACAATCTCACATCCAATTCGGCGCGACACCACACCGCGGCCCGATACCACGATACCCGTCATCTTATAAGCACAGCACCCATTCAACCCGCTCATCTCACTCCACCCACTCAACCCAACCCAGCACCTATCCAACTCAAACCATGTCGCGGCCTTCAACCTCAAAACAACCAGCCGAGGACTTCACAGGAATATTGTCGCAGGAGCAGCTGAAGTCCATGTCTGATCTGGATAAGGAAGAAGAAGCCAGGCTGGCAAAGACACATCGGGCAAAGGCGGTGAAGATGGGTGTGGGGATTTGTCGATGGGTTGGGAAACTGGCGAAGAAGAACGAGAGTCGTGTCAAGAAGGACGAGGAGGTCAAGTGATGCGTGAATGACAAGGGCGAAATGAAGTGGTGATGAGAAAAGATGTTTTCCAATGGAATCGTAATGCAGAAGCCGAAAGGATATGGGGAAGAAGAGTAATACACGTTGAGAGGCATGCTTTTCACATGACATTCGACTTTAGATTCATTCAAACGTGGCTATGCCTTTCATGTTTGGATTTGGTGACGTTGCATTGCACAAGCGTAACAGCAAGAACACGTTCCGGGGTCTCTCCAAGATATCCGCGTAGCATTGTACAGCGACCGTCCTTTTCGACAAGATAACCAGACAAGGAAATCGTAACAGCAAAACAGGGTATGTGACGAAACCAGTACAGACAACAGACAATATGAGTTCTGACTAAACCAGATATACACCGAAAGCAGAAAGGAAATAGCTGCAGCGACCGGGAAACTCGGGGTATATGTCGTAAGGTCATAAATTTGGTAGGCGCAATGCGAGCCCGTCATCTAACGAGATGACTGACTAGTAGCGACAGGTGTAGTCGCGGCATCTTTTCTCAATTCCTTTAGTTCCACCTCGATCTCGAGTAATCGTCGTCGTCGTACACGGATCGGGCCTGAGAGTCAAAAGATGCACCCATGCCGTTGGTACCGCTTCGTTGGCGGGTGTGCCTCTTGTTGTCAGACTCGCGGCGGCGATGGGGATCATCTGCGGGATTGTGCATGTTGGAAGCGTAGTAGTTGCTGGGAATGTCGCGCACCGTGGGATCAGACTGAGTGCCGAAGTTGGAGAAGCTTGGGCTCCGCGGCCGGACATTCGGGCCACGAGGGGGAGGTGGCTGTTGGTGATAGTGGGAGTCCATAGGCGGAGCGCCCCACGGTCCCTGACCGGCATTCGATTGCGCGCGTCGACGCTTCTCGTTCGCGGAAGTATCAGAGTAGGTGCTGGAGCTCATGTCTTCGGTATAGGATTTTCCGCCACCAGGAGCGGCCGAGTAAGGCTTGCGCTCCCGCTCGATAGGTACGGATGTAGACATGGGTTCATCTTCAAAGTCCATTGGCCTCACTTCGGGCCTCGAGGAATATGGACTACGTTCGCGTTCGAGACTGGGTCCTGGGGGAGGGGCTTGGGTCTTGGGCGGCGGCGGTGGGAAGGTAGGTGCCCTACGAAGCGGCCCAACACCCTCAGCGGACAAGGCTGCGGCGCATCTTTGCTGCGCGTGTAGGTTCTCGATGGTCGGGAACATCCTACGAGGAAGTTCTTTCGGGAACCGTTCCTTCCGATCGTCTGCGTTGCTGATCGGCATGTCCAAGATGGCCTTTACTAATCGTTCGTACTCGGTGTCGGGATATGCCTGGATCATGGTCGTCATCCATTCCTGGAAGCCTTCGGGAGTAAGCGCAGGGATGTAAGGCGCTTCTGCGGGATGCTCTTGGATGAGATGGTGCTGGCATCGCATGTCGCGATATACTTTGGAAAGAGCAGAATACGAGAGGTCCCCGAAGATGGCTGCATATATTAGCATGTGTTGAGAGAATGAACATGCGCCTGCTTACTTTGCCATGGATAGATTTCATCTTTGAGCTTGACCTCCTCATAGAACTTGAGCATCTTGGCTGGAGAGATGACTAGACTGTGCTTGGGTTCGTAGTCTTCAATCTACATCGTCGTTAGCCCATGATTTCTCTCATAGTCAGGGATACGCACCAGGTGCAGAGCCAGTCCACGCAAGAGCTGGCCAAGACGCGGCAGAGGCTGGCCGTCTGGCTCGAACAGTCGCTGCCACATCTTCTCGATCGGAGTATAGTCTTCGGTCATCATCCTGGGCGCGGGGCCTGGTCGCGCCGATGGCCGTTCTCGCTCTACTGGTGCGCTTCGCTCAGTGCGCGGGGTAGGCAGGTCGCTATTGCCATCCAGCAGTGGGTCGCGATACAAGGGGTCGCGCTCGGGAGACTGCTGGCTTGAAAAGTCGGTGCGCTTTGGGGATGGTGGGGTGTACACGTCTCGAGGCGGAATCGAGTTGGATGTCGACACTGGCGAGGGCGGGACCCATTGCTGCGGGGAGACGGGTATGTTCTGTGCTTGTGTAGTACCAGCCATGCCGCTTGATTTGATCTCGTCCAAGACGGACCTCTTCACTTGCTCCGTAATCTGAGCAATGAGGTCTGGGTCGACAACCCGCGCAGCATCAGACTTGTCAAAGGCATGTCCGATGGCATTCTTCAGTGGCTGCTGGATGGGCTGCGAGCCACTGTCGAAACTGCGGCGGTCCCAGGCAGGACTGGGGTCACGAGGCTGAGAGTCGGAGGCATTGGTGCCAGTGCGAGACTTGGGTCTCGTGCCGTAGTCCGGGCTTCTCCCGCGGTCGTAGTATTGTTTGTCAAAGGGCGATACGTAGGAAGCGTGGTGAGGGTCGGGTTGGTCGCGGTAGGCCATGCTGGAGCCCAATGGCAGGCGCTCGGGAGCACCTGCAGTATGACGTTGCGAGGTGGGAGTTGTCGAGTAGGCGACCGTTTGTGGAGCGCAGCGAATAGGTGCTGCTGCTATTGCAGAATTCCCATGCACGCGCGACAGTGACAGGTTGCTGGAGAAGACTAGCAAAATGGAGATGTGGGCACGGAAGAAAGAAGATGTTGGCAGAAAGGCTGTGGTGACAAACACGGCTCAGCCCGGTGGATTGCGGGCTTTTCGTTTTCTAAGGCAGCGATACCCTGGGCAGAGGGAGTGTGAGGAGGGCAACAAGCAGCAGGTCGGACAAGCGTGTCTTGAAGGGGGTTTGACTGGCTGTGAAAGGCCATGTTCTACGTGCAGTGCCGTCGACGTGCCGCACCGCAGGCTGGGTGCAGGGCGACTGCTGCGTCATACGCAGGCCTGGGAATAGCAGGACGTCATCACGTCTATTTGCAGTCGACCCCAGCCGAGGGGCAGACGGGCAGGATCTTCAGGACAGGCAGAGGATCTTCAGGAGCAGAGGATTGGGGGGCATAGGATTGGGGGCACGATGAGCGCGGACTGGCGGTAATTATGTTTGTTTGGTTTAGTAGTCGTCACTTCTAGCGCACGTTGAGCGCGGTAGCGACAGCTGTCAGTGACGGCGATGTTCCGCTCGTTTGCATGCCTTTTGTTTCAACCACACGGCGCTGCCAGCTGCTGGCCACTGCGCGCCCAGGTCACGGCATGACAGTCAACCCATTCATCCCCGTCTACCTTATGAGAAACAGCGCAAAAGGGGTGCCGAGCCGGTGGCATGAGGACGCCTTATCAGACGGCCGGCTTATGCGCATCGGGGCGGTTACGGGCTCATACAAGAGGAGCCGAACATGTGTACTACGAATAAAGCAAGTTAAAACATGGCATTGATATACATGTATATTCTAGACTAGCATGAATAATAAATTCTTGTTGCTCTCTAGTAGAGTTTCTACTGTGTATTGTAGTGGTGATCTGTTCAAGTTCCCATGATACGGTGCCGGTGGGGCGCGAGTGACGAGCAGTGAGGCGGCTGAAGTGAGACAGTGTGCGTGAGAACAGGCGCAGAACCAGTGAAGCAGCACAGCATGCGTAGGCGCCAGTTATCTTCATCTTGCCTGTCCACGCGTTGCAGCGGTCTGTAACGCGCCAGGCAGAGTCAGCAAACAGAAACACGAGGTCGAGCAGAATGGCAGATAGATGACAAGTGACAGGTACCGGGATGGATACAGGGCCTGCAACTATTTCCAGCTGGCGAGGCAGTCCCTGAACATCTTTGCGAGGCAGCCAAGATTATATTAAGTCGGTCTGCGGTGAGGCAGATGCGGGCTAGTCGCTAACGGCGCCGGAGCCCCATGCATACAAGCGCCCGCTGGCTCAACACTCGACGATCACAGAGACATGCGAAGCAACGGGTGCATGAAGCTCAACACGCGTCTTTGATGAGGGCGCGGGACGTTACTTGAGTGACTGTGGTGTGTCGCTGCGCGCGCTGATAAAGACAATGCCGTGTGGGCGCGCCGTCAGTGGCAGCGCCGAGTTGGGGCGCGTGCGATTGGCGGAGTGCCGTGACCCCAAACCCGCTAGCGTTTCAGGCTTGGAGCCATGGCAAAAGGTGTCTCCGCGCTCGCGCTGGCCCTCAGCAGACGACGGGATCATCCTCTGTTTCGAGCCCGCGTCTTGTTTCTGCCCTCGTCGACCTCTCCGAGCCAGCATCCCGGGCGCCCGTGTACGCCGCAATAAAGAAGCCCGAAACCCCCATTCCACAAAGACAAGGCCGTCCGCCCGCAACCCACCCCAACTCCACGACGCCGGAGACCCGCAGCCAACACCGCATCCTACCGCACCCTACATTCCGCAGCGCCCTCTGTTTACGACCCTCTTCTATCCTGGCACGCGTAGCAACCATAATGCATATATGAGATAGCGTGAACAGACCGACCGACCGACGTACGACAACCGCCCTACCTCCTACCTAATTAGTCCACCACTCTTGAACATCCACATCCGCACACATGGCCATGCTCGCCGCAAAGTCTCCGTATCCCGCGCCCTCCATGAGTGGGAGTGCCTCGCAGTCGTCCGCCCAATACAACGGCGGCCTCTCCGGCTACCGCAGCCATGCCTCAAATACACGGGCCGAGCAGTCCATGTTTGCTTCTCCCACCGAGTCAGAGTTCTCGGAGATATACGACGCTCCCGACGCCATCAGGTGAGCCTCACAGCTGCCAGCCACGTGTATACCACTAACATGGACAGACACTGGGACGAGGACAAAGTTGGTGACTGGCTGAAGCGCATCAACTGCGCCCAGTATGTCGACCTCTTCAAGCGTATGTCACCAAGCCCATCATGCTAGCGACCACTGACATCCCCAGACAACCACATCAACGGCGAGAACCTCATGGAGATGGACCAGACCCATCTCAAGGACATGGGCATCAAGAAGGTCGGCGACCGCGTCCGCATCGGCTCGCAAGCAAAGCAGCTGCGCAACAAGGAGTACAAGAAAGCCTCAAGACGCACATCAAATAGGCAATCGCTAGCCACGCTCGACAACGCAGCCTACACTCCGCCATCCTCTGGCTCCCCTCGCCCACTTTACTCTGCACGATCGAATCCTCCCGTTTCCAACTCGAATCCCGTCAGCTCGCGAACTGAGAAGCGCATGTCGAGACAGATAATGAACTCCGACTTGAGCAGCTTCGCATACGGTGCCAAACCTCCCTCGCGTCCCGCGTCTCCTCTCGTCGACCAAGAAACCCGGAACCTTCGGTCACAACGGCAGGGAGGAATGAACAGCCCCAAGGAGCTTGGCAACAAGACATATGGCGCACATCCCCTCAGTGCTTCGAGCAGCTCCGTCAACATCGCTTCCCAGTTCTCGCGCAACCAACGCACCACACCTACCGAAACACCACAGACAGCCCGCTTCGCCCACCACGTTCGTGCGAGTCCTAGCGTGGACAGTGCCACCAACAGCGCCATCTTGCCACACGACAAGGCGCTAGTCCGTGTTATCTACGATGGCGGACGCACCTCAGTCGTGAACATCGAAGGCTGCAAGACGGCCGAGGAGGTCATGCTGAAGACCCTGACCAAGGGCCACCTCAACACCGCCCATGTCAAGAACTACTGCTTCTACATCCTCAACAGTCCAGAGCCGGATCCCTCACTATCTGAACGCTTGAGTGACATCGAGCTCTTCAGACTAGTCAAGGATGCCAACAGACACGAGAGGGGCCGGTTAATACTTCGCAAGGTTCACGCTGGTGAGCCGGACGAAGACCAACTGAAGGCCGCGGCTGGCATCTATGCGCAACAGAACTTCCAGCAGAGTTCCACCGTCTACGTACCGTCAAGCAACCGCAGCCAGATCAAGATTGAGAAGCTCACGGGCGAGTCTCTTGCTGCCGTCAGCTACCCTCTATCACCAACATCCGCGAGAGAACGAGAACGCCACATCAACTCAACAGCCCAGAATCTGGAAGGACCCTCTGATCCAAACAGGTCACCAGTCTTCCAAGCTCGTGCCCGGAAACTCAAGCAATTCTACGGTGCTCGACCTCCCAGCGAACTTATTACGTCCGACCTGACCTCCTACTTCCCTGACGTCGGAAAAGATGAGATTGACAAGACCGTCCGCATGTCAATACGTCGCTCTCACCGCCTCAGCCGCGCGGCCTCGCGTCTATCGATGGCATCCAATTTCAGCGTTGCTTCCAGCTTGAAGGATGCACCGCCACTACCATCCATCGCCGACACTTGGCTTCAAGGTGGTGCTCAAGCCCGCCCACTTCGCCCACTTTCGGTCATGCGGCTTGGCCTGCCCAACCAATCTGGGTACCGTGACTCTATGGCATCTTCTGTTCTGGAACCCCTCGACGAGGAGTCACCTCTTGAACCCAACCGAAAGTCGTATGTGTCATTTGGTGGTGAATCAGATACCCTTGCCATTACAGATCCGGAGGGCAACACCACTCTACAATCCTACTTCGACGACGGTGGTAGCAGCCTTACGGGTAGCAGTAGCAGCAACACTGAGAACGGCGACTCACTCAACAAACGCCTTTCTGAGGCCATTGCTGAGGATGGCGAAGAGTCAGACGATGAACTGGCCGAGTATCTCGAACAGGACTCCTGGGACAACGTCAAGTACATGAAGGGAGCTCTCATCGGACAAGGTTCTTTCGGCAGCGTTTACCTTGCCCTACATGCCGTCACCGGTGAGCTCATGGCCGTCAAGCAGGTCGAGCTTCCTTCTGTAGCTGGCGCCTCCCAGATGGACAGTAGGAAGACAAACATGGTCGAAGCCCTGAAACACGAGATCGGCCTGCTGCGTGAACTCAAGCACAAGAATATCGTGCAGTACCTCGGCTCCAACTCAGATGAGAGCCATCTCAACATTTTCCTCGAGTACGTCCCAGGTGGTTCCGTGGCAACCATGCTGGTGAACTACGGCCCGCTCGGCGAATCCCTCATTCAGAACTTCGTACGCCAGATTCTGACCGGTCTTTCGTACCTTCACTCCCGGGATATCATTCACCGCGACATCAAGGGTGCAAACATCCTTGTCGACAACAAGGGCTCGGTCAAGATTTCCGACTTCGGTATCTCTAAGCGCATTGAAGCCTCTACACTGGGTGGCGGCAAGAAGGGAGCTCAGCGCGTCTCCCTTCAAGGTTCAGTGTTCTGGATGGCACCAGAAGTCGTTCGACAGACGGCCTACACCCGCAAAGCCGATATCTGGTCGCTCGGCTGCCTGGTCGTCGAGATGTTTACTGGAAGTCACCCGCATCCTAACTGCACTCAACTGCAGGCCATCTTCAAGATCGGTGGCAGTGGCGATGCTAGCCCTACCATTCCCGACAACGCCGGCGACGACGCCCGAACCTTCCTGGCCCAGACCTTCCTCATCGATCACGAGAAGCGTCCCAGTGCTGACGAGCTTCTTGCCAGCCATTTCATAACTAATCAGGGTGCATAAATTTTCACATACGGCGCACAACATATTTCTAGCATGGAACGGAGAAGCATCATTGGGAATTTCGTGGTATATCCTGATCATATAGTGGTCCTCAAGGTGTTCTGTTCTTTGGGAGTTTTTCCCTTTCTAACGCCCTTAACGCTTACATGCGCGAATGATTCTGTACTATACCACTTTTCGATACGCTTTTCTAGTAGAAGGAAAGGGAGGTGCTACGCAGCATGTGCATACGCTGCTAAACTTTTAATGGATGCTTTGGATGGGGCGCAGACAGTTTGTACTATAGCTGTCCATTAGATCCATCTCAACCCCTTCACAACCACTATCTTCGTATACATATTCAAAGAATTTTTTAGTTGATTAGATCTGTCGCCACAATGACGCGCCTTCCACAATAAAGTTCAGTGGCTGAAGCTGCCACAGTCGCATCACCACAAGCTCTACCCCACCGTCCCAGACTCCATACACATAAGAACGCAAAATCCAAACCACCGACTGTATCACCAAAGAAAAAATTGTAGATCGACTGCACGCCTTGATACTTCCCAATCTCCGCTCAGATCCACTTCTTATACCCCTAGCTTACTCATATGTGCAGCAACGGAACTTCGGACGTCTTGGCTCAACCCCACATCCGCGCTCAGATGCATCCCGCCTGACGTAGTCTAGTTCGGTCCTTCGTTCCCAATCCACTTACAGCTTTCCCCCCAATCGTGGGTGCGGGGTAAACTTCAGCTCTATATGGTCACGCGTTTTGGCTGTTTGCCTCGGCTTCGGTTGTTTAGGTAGTTAACCTTGGGTTTGTGGATACCTTGTGCTGTACCTTGCTGACGCGTGTGTTTATCGTGAAGTACAGCTGGGCATGGATTGCGGTCCGAATATGACAAGAGTGTTATTGGTCCGGTAGATGGGTGAGGTAGTTTGCGGGTGAGAGAGCTGTGCTGCATCTAGGTAGGTATGCGAATGGGTACGTATCTATTGTGTTGGACGGGGCTGGTGTGGGGTAGAGATACGGTTGTTAGCTAGGGGAGAGTCAGTGTGGGTAGCTCGACGCGTTATGGAGCTTGGGTGGTGCGGGGAAGGGTATATGTATGGAGGTGTCTCTCATTCTGCCTCAATTCGACTTCAATCTACTCCTTCTTACTGCTCCTCCTCCCCTCCCCTCATCGTCTCGTCCGAATCGTCTCTATATCGTGCAGTACACTACATCAACCACCCAATATGTCCCTCCCCTCTAAATACAAAGCCGCCATCTACGATGCGCCAGGCTCGATCTCCACCAAAATCGTCGACCTCGACATGCCCGAGCCTGGTGCCGGCGAAGTCTTGATCAACCTCACACACTCCGGTGTCTGCCATTCCGATCTAGGCGTTATGATGAACTCGTGGAAAACATTACCTTTCCCCACGCAAGCAGGCCAAGTAGGTGGCCACGAGGGCGTAGGAAAGATCGTAAAGATGGGACCAGGAACAGAGAATTCGGCAGTCAAGATGGGGGATCGTGTGGGAATCAAGTGGATGGCGGGAATTTGTGAGGCGTGTGAGGCTTGCCGGGCGGGTATGGACGCTTCGTGTTTCTCAGGAGTAAGTTTCCCCATGCCTATGACCATTTTCTTCTGGACCGCGATCACTAATGCAGGTGCATAGAAAGTATCAGGATACTACACCCCAGGAACCTTCCAACAATACGTCCTGTCTCCCGCAAACTACGTCACACCCATCCCCGACGACCTCGATTCCGCAGCCGCTGCACCGCTCCTATGCGCAGGTGTGACAGTCTACTCCGCGCTCCGCAAGACAAACGCCGAGTCAGGCGCTTGGGTCGTGATATCGGGTGCTGGAGGTGGACTAGGTCACTTGGCCGTACAGTTCAGTGCCAGGGGAATCGGCCACCGCGTCATTGGCATCGACCACTCTTCCAAGAAAGACATCGTCATGGAAAGCGGCGCTGAACACTTCATCCCCGTAGACGGCACAGAGAACATGGTCGAGGCTGTTCAGGCACTTACAAACGGTCTCGGTGCTCACTCCGTCGTTGTATGCACAGCGAACAACATGGCCTACGCTCAATCTGTAGACCTACTTCGTTTCGGCGGTCGCGTCGTATGTGTCGGTATTCCCGAGGGCGACGTTGTACCTATCAAGAGCGCAAACCCTGGTGTCATGGTCGCCAAAGCGCTGCAGATTGTTGGATCAGCTGTGGGATCGCGGAAGGAGGCCATTGAGACGATGGAGTTCGCCGCGAGGGGTATTGTTAAGACTCATTTCAGGACAGAGAAGATGGATAAGCTTACCGATGTTTTCAATGAGATGCATGCGGGCAAGCTACAGGGCCGGGTTGTGCTGGACATGACGGAGTAGATGGGTAGTTGGATATAGTGGTAGGTTTGCAATGATGGGTAGTATTGTTGGTCAAGATCGTGTTCGCTAAACGCGATTGGGTATATGCAGGATAGATACATTGCGGAAGATAGGATGAGAACAACATGGAGTAAGAAGAATGTGCTTTCCGTCACTGTGGACATTTGACGCACTGAGTAGATCGGCTCCCGTTATCATCGAGGGCGACTAGCTCTTGAGGACTCTCCTCGCATCTCCAGAAACTCGTTGAACCTGAGGTACTCGTTGTATTCTTCTTGCAGCTGTCGCCTAGCGTTCACGCGTACTTGTAATCTTTCCATTCGTCTTCTTTTCGAAAAGTCTTCGTGAGCCACATATATGTCAGCCACCTAGGCACAAAGCTCACCGGAAGCTGAAGCAAGGATTAGGGTTGCTTACATTTGAGTGGCAGGCATAGCCACTGCCGCATCTTAGGCGAAGATACTAGTCCGATTAGGATGCCGGCAACAGCTACACAGACGCCGACTAATGTAAAGATTGCTTCGTTGGACCAGACAGCGGATGGATGGTCGATAGGAGCAACTCCTCTCTGATTCAACGGCATGTGCAGTGTTGGAGACGCGATACCATCAACTGGGAATAAGAGCAAGAAGAGTAAGTATGTACATAGATGTGCCATTTTGCTTACACCGACGGGGTGACCGGATAGTTCCGTGATGGTAGTGGTAATGTATAGGAATGATTGAGAATAGTTCAAGTCAAAATGTCCAGAATCTTGTTACATATTGTTTGGTCTCCTAGGGGAATGATCTATTTATCTACACATGGTGGCCTCGAGCACGTACAGCAATGGGCCAATGGCGCATCCCATCGCTTACCAGAAGGCGCTTGCTCCGAAAGCCTGTGCTCTCTACGACTACCCCAAACGGCAACGCGAAGTCGATCACTGCATTTGACTGCAACTTCCACAAGGCTCGGACGGTGTGTGAGTGGCTGACCGTTAGACAGAAGTGAGAATGTGTTGTCGGGTGGCATGTGGCGCATTCTTAGCGTTCCTCGCCTCGGGCTGCATTTAGTGAGGACCCGCCGTGTGGTTCCCTGCGCTCCGTCTCCACTAAAAAACACCATCGAAGTCAGACTGCACCCACCACTTTGTAGTCATTTCGGAAATCGGAGACTTTGCAGGATTGCTACCTAGGTATCATTTAGAGCTCAAGGGCTGTGCACCCGGTCCAGCACCCACTACACCATCCCCGCCAGAATTTCTTTTGGGTGACCGTTTTTGCTGTGGCTTGCACGCGCTTTGTGGCCGTTCCCGGAATCGGAGGTTTGTAGAGCCCATGTAGCCTTCACATCCGTAGCTTTTATCGAAGGGTAACATGTTGATGCTGCGCCTCTTTCCTCGCTACTTAAGGTTTAACATCCATTGCTGAGAGCACTCAATGCTTTGCAAAACTTTATGAGCCCTAGAATCCTCGCGACATGAGTAGTCTCTTGGTGGGCTTGAGAGATGGTGGTATCTAGACGACAGATGACATTAACGGAGAACCGCCCGCGCCATCTGTCTGCATAGTATATAACAGTGTGACTACTCTCCTATTCCCCAAAACAACCTAATTAGGTTTTCTGAGACTGTTACGAAGAGAATAGCCATCGCGCGACCTTAAAGATATCGGAGCCATACAGCAGCCGGCTGTAGACTTGCCGCTGGCCGCAACTTGTTCATACCGCCAGCATCACTGTCGGAGCCTCGGAACCCTTACCGCTAAAACCACTGCGTTTCAAGCAAGAACGTTGTCTGACGATACCTATCCGTAGCAGCCGCTGACGTAGCTCAGACAAGTCGACCAACCACGTCAACATTAGGCTTGTTACATAATTTACAGCCTGATTGACATCTCAGGGTTGTGCATCGTCTGACGATACACCTCTCTTTAATGATCTTTAGTAACCTGTAGCTGATCAAGATACAATCGCGCATACTATCATGCGTTTCGTCGATACGGAGCTCATCCAGGTGCGAGAAGTGGGGGAAAGTGGTCCTGACAAGTATGCGATACTGTCTCATACATGGGGTCAAGGCGAAGTCACTTACCAAGACATGAGAGCAGACTCAGCCTCGGGAAGAATTGGATACTCAAAAGTTGAGCAGGCGTGCAAAATCGCACTGGATTTAGGATATCGCTATCTCTGGATGGATACATGCTGCATCGACAAGACAAGCAGTGCGGAAGTGTCACAGGCCATCAACTCGATGTTTCAATACTACCAAAAAGCCGAGTACTGTATCGCGTTCTTATCGGACTGGGACCCAACATCGAGAGATGGATTGAGGGAGTCGAGGTGGTTCAAACGCGGGTGGACGCTTCAGGAACTGCTGGCCCCGAAGCGCGTGGAGTTCTACGACGCGAATTGGCAGTGTCGTGGCGACAAAATCGAATTGAGCGAGGATATCCAGGCTGCAGCGAAAATCCAGCGCGGGGTGTTGAATGGCTCCATTTTACTTGAGGATGTCCCAGTAGCAGTACGGATGTCGTGGGCATCCTCTCGTGAAACCAAGTACATCGAAGACACCGCATACTGCCTACTTGGTATCTTTGATATCAACATGCCGCTGTTATACGGAGAAGGAAATAAAGCTTTCTTGCGACTACAGGAAGAGCTCATCAAGCAAAGCAGGGATATGTCAATCTTTGCATGGCGTAGCAAGGACAATGCGCAGAAGTACACTGGTCTCTTGGCGACCTCTCCAGAGCTGTTTGTGAGGATGGACACGTTGGTTTTCAGCCCGGATGCTTTGGCTCAGTCTCGAGAGTACAACATCACCAATCGCGGCATACGATTCCATCTGCCGCTCACTCAAGATGAAGAGAGTGGCTACTTTTTGCTGCCAGTCAATCATGGATACATCGAGGGAGAGAACCTCGCCGTATTCCTCCGGCAGGTCGGGATGGACCTATTCGTTCGCGCTCGACCTTGTGAGAGGCTTGAGCCACTGGCTAGTGGTGACGAAGGAAGACAACAACTTCAACTTGCGGACAGATCTTTTCACGTCAAGATCCTCTCCCTCGAGCAGTCAAAGACAATCGACACACATGTCCTGCCTATCCAAGCGCCAGAAGAACTGACGTTAGTCTGCGTAGAGCCTACAGGCAGCTGGTCGCCTTCGGAGAAGATATTGTATGCTGGGCACACTGGTGTGTTCGTGGGATATATGCATTACTCATCGTCAGAGTGGTCAGACGCTTTTGATACCTTCGTTTTGGTCTGTCACTTCGCTAAGAACCAATGGAGGTATGATCTTGTGCGTGGTGACGATTGGACGGAAATCAAGCCCCAGTTTTACGAACGTTATAGGAATGGAGTCAATCTGGGAGATGGAGATGCCAAGCTTGTACTACCTCATCTCTGGGAAGAACACAATGCCAAAGTGGTAGAGACTGTCCTTCGAGATGGGCGCTTGAGAATTCACATCAGCCATGAGTAAGGGATAGTGGGCGCTATAGTTTTAGAATGTGCTATCGTGACTCTCTGTTTAGAGGAGTAATTTAACAGTTGTCAATCCCTAAGGCTTACTTTCTAGACCTCCGGGCTAATGTCAAAGTAAACATCCTTAAAATGAAATGACCTCAAGCGATCGACCGAGACGTAACAAACAAGGCCACTTGTAGCCCCTCTGATATACGCATCCTGCGTGTTCATAGCTGCCCCAACAGATACGATGCGAATACAGACAGCGTAAAGCCTTCCGTTTCGTTTCTGCGTGCAGTATGTCCATGCAATCATGAACGAACGGACACTTTTTGCCAAAAGTGTGACCCTGAGCCCACGTCCTGTCAGCTGAGGGCTAGCAGGCGGTTTTCCTAACCCGGGAATGTAGTCCTTGAGACCTTCGGTGGAGACAAGGTCGATAGGTGAATGTAAATGTATTTGACTCCACATCGGCTGCTCCATTGTTCGCTCGGGATCTTCGCCAGAGTCTTCCGTCTCGACGCGACGCCCATGTGCCAGGCCCAGAGGCTTTTTCTACATTAGCACCGTATAGTCCTCCAGGCTCCCTAGTATGTGTTCCTTCATGCGCATTGTCGCCATTGCTTGCCCTTCTCCAGGTCGCATGGCCATTCGCAGGCCTAGCAGAGATATAAGAGCGTAGATTACCTCCTCTTTCTTCGAAGCATCTCGTGTTGATGCCCAAGATAGCTTCTCGCCAATCGTGGCACTCATTGGGTCACGCTCGTGAAGGAGCACATCGGTAGGGACTCCGGTGACTTTGCTGATTATCGCAGACAGCTCCGTCTTAGAGCCCAGAAGCTTCCAGTCACGGTCGAAGAAAAACGTCGATTCAGGCTTGGGAGCAAGTAGTTCGAGTAAAGCCCAAGACCGGGTGAACCAACCTGCCTTGGCGAAGTTATTCTCGGACTCCTCTACGTCATTTAGACGGACGCAACACAACTTCGCGTTCTTGAACCATAAATACATCGAAGCGATTGCTTCGTTGTCTTCCGAAATCGACGATTTATCAATACAACATGTGTCCACCCAACAGTGCGTACATCCTCTCTTTCTGGACTCTTGCCTGAAAGCTTCAATCTTCGTGCTCATGGGTTTTTTCGACTCCAGATCCTTAAACCCATACTCTCCTGGTTTTTCCCACTGATGTGACAACACAGCATAGTCCCGTGCCTCTTTACCAATATCACACCACCCTTGCTCCTTCGTGTCTAGTAGGCGCATACCGAAAAATAAGAAGCGGTGATGATAAGAGTGTGGGTGTGATGAGCGCCTGAAGTGACTGTACCCCGCACTCTCACGTGGCGTGCTGGAAAGGCTGTGGAGGAGCGACGCAAGGCTGAGAGATCTAGAAGCACCGGGTTCTCAAGCCTGTGGGCAACTGCCTGCAAGGTAGTGCCTTGTAAGGTCATCACGTCTGCACCAAAAGCGGCTTCTTGTGGGACGTGTGATTGCTATGAGCATTGCGCATGCCAAATTCTTCCATTTATAGTCTCTCGAATAGCGGCACACGGCTGGTCGTCGGTTTCGACCTCCCAGATTTGCCCACAGTCGGTATGAGCTCCTCGTCCGGAACGTATTCCTTAAAGTCGTCGTGGACGCTATCCCTAACATCCACCTGGTTCCGTTCTCTTGACTTCCACCTGGGCGCCTCCCCATTCTCAGCCCGACCAACACCCATTTCTCTCCACTTCTTCGGCGGCTTGACACCCATCTCTACCAAGTTGGACCATATCCTCTCTCCACGTTTATTCCATCTCTCCATCCTGGCCTCGTATTCTGCGTCGGAAGGTTGCCACTTGCTCTTCAGTATGCGGCGAATGGCTTCGGGCGAGACCTTGAAGTGTTGCGCGAGGACGGGTGTAGTGAATTTATCAGGTTGTGTGCTGTGCAGATGCCGTATGCCTTCCATGGTGTCGGGCGACAACTTCTTGCGCGGGCTCCATGCCTCGCCTCCCAGCTTCTCTTTCAGCGCTTCCTTTTGTACAGCCCATGCTGGGCGCTCGCGCCTTCGTTCTCGCTCGAACTCTCCCGTGAGAGCATCTTCTATCTCGGCTTGTTTTGGTTCCGCTGTTTGTGGCTCCGCGGTGGGTATGATAGGCCCTACTTTGCGCAATCGGCGCGCATCGGTCGAGAACCGCGATTGTTGCGGACGGGGCAGCGGTCGTCGAGCAGCGAGGACTTGCTCGCTATTTACAAAAGAGCGGATGAACAGGGTCAGCGTCGTTCTGGCGCAATTGTGGCAACTCATGGTTGTTGGAGTTTGAGTATCGATAGTGCTTTCCTTTCGAAGTTCCTTAGGCTATCGCACGGACCTTCACCTCTTGCCACAGGCGGGCGACTAACATGCGCTCTAATACCAACATCGCAGTCATAGACTTGAATACGGAACATTCAATACGTCAAGGCGATGACACTACCGAAATGAAAGTTTTATGTGTTTTCATGAAACAATGATCCGCTCATGTCGCCACTACTGAGAAAGCAGGAGCCTCATCTTATCGCATGACAACATCCTCAAGGCTCGTAGCCGATATCTCTGGGAAGTCGGAACGCGATACAAGCAATACTACTTGGCGCTAACAGCAGCGCTTGCAAGAGCTCATGCGACCATCCCAACGATCTCATCCCTTTGTATCTTGGGTCCTTCCTTGCCTGGCGCATTATATGAACAGCTTGAGCCAGTCTCTCACTGCTCCTATTCATTAAGTTCACCGTTTCTGTCATGCTCTGTTACTATCTATGCTCTCTCGAACTCCTACCTCTTCAAGCAACTTCCAGCCTCTCCTACTTCCCATAAACCGAACAATAGCCTCATCGTTGCACTGCTTCGGCCCCCAAAGGCCAAGACAACACCTCGCTTCCTGCGACCAGCTCTCGTCAATTCGAACCTTTTTCAGCTTCACTCCATGTACACACGATATCGAAAAAGTCTCCGCAGACATACCCAGCGGCTGCTGAACAAGTAACGGTAGCTGCCACAAGGCTGCAAACTGCGGCTGACTCGAATGGCTTTTTCCATTGGTCGGAAATTACCCTAAGAAACGGAAGGCTTTCGCTAATGTAAACGGTGTGCTACAAAATCCTCAACTTCATGCCCAAATGTAGAACGCTGCGCAGGTCGCGGTGCGCCTTCGGTGGAAGTCGTTTTATTGAGGGATGGCAACTCGGCGACCATCTCATACGACACATCAAAGAGAGCACAACAGCAGCTCAAATATGTGCTTGCTTCCTCCTGTTTTCTGGCTGTGACTTCTAAACCACCCTGCCCTGAACTCTCATTCTTTCCCCACAGCAAGCAATCAACAGTTTCCAAGATGACCATACGACTTCGCCAACTCTTCACCATAGCACTCATCGGGGCCTATCTTACATTCGCAGCAGACGCATTCCCGACCGACCTTCGTATATCGAGCCCCGAGCCCCGCGACCTCGTTACCACAAACGCGAAGAACCTCAGAGAGCACATCGAAGTTTACGGCATACCCTACGGTGTCCTCGGTGCGGTCTCCCATGGCCTGACCTTCTACGTAATCCTCTGTCACTTCTTCGGCAGAAGGCCTTTGCTTCCATGGATGGCGCTGGAAAAGGAACGCTGGAACATCGCGGTAGTCACACTATCATCGCTCATCTCGATCATCCTTTCTGGAGTTACGATGGCACGCACAAAGGGCTCTCGTCCCCTGCTGATACTTGCGGGGATGCAAATCGTACTTCATGCTCTGATAGATATCATCCACATACATCGCATGTGCGTTGGATCTCCTGGTTGGAGTGACTCGACATCTTTCTGGGCGATTCCTCTCGTAGTGGTGTCGTGCTTCTCCGTCTATGCCTTTTACGAGTTTCCCTGTAAGTTGTGCTGATTTCATTTGTGTGTGTAAGGTAGACTGATACGCACTCTACAGTCGAAGAAGACGAGGGTAACGTCGGAAGCCTTTTCGGTACTGCCATCTTTATTGTCCTACTTGTATGGATTGGCTTGACTGGACTGAAAACCTTGATCGGCATCTTCATATGCATTTCTTCCAAGTTCAGAACTTGTGCGACATTTGGTGTTGCAGCAGTTCTGCTCAGCTGCGGCCTCTTTTGGTTTGGCGATTTCGGCATGGCCATCGTGAGCAAGAGTACGCTGGGGACGCCGTCAAAGCAAGTCGCGGCACTGTATTACACGTACTGGGTTGTGGAGAGGCTCCCGCTATTCACGTTCTAGGATGCATGTCTGCGGCACGGTGGCTATCACAAATAATGTACTTGTAGCATTCGTTGGTATGAAGGGTGCGTTCTGTTTAACCTAGCACTAGGTGTGACGCTACATCGGAACCGGCTCGCTCTTGCGGCTTCGAAATCTGTTCCGCACTAGTACGCGACGGAGTGGTGACATCAACGAACATGCGTCAGTGCCTCCTGCATCTTCACGCTATCTCGACAGCGAACTCTTCCGTTGCAGTTTCCTTGCAAGATCGATCGCGGGGCGATCGCGGCAAAAATGGAAGTGGATCCCCTCATACCCATGCGCGCTAGGGCCTCGGTATCATATGACGGACCATCTTCGCCGTACATCGTGTAATGATTATCTCTTGTCGAATATCTGAGTGTTTGACAGTGTCGACGTCGTTCACCTGTGTTTCTCTCTCATTTACTTAAACATGGCTATGCCAAATGTGTTCCAGAGGCGAACAGCCAACACTAAAGAGTACGTCCAGAAGCGGAAGACAATCGATGGCGCATACTAACCGCCATCAGCTGCTGGGGATACCGATTCGAATGGACGCCTGAACATCTTACACCGGAGCAAATGAAGCCTATGAAGTTTTCGTACGATGTACTAGCAGAGGAATGTCTTGATCGTTTGAACGCCATCTCGCCACCGCACAAGGGTGCTCTGCCAAGGAACGATAGCAACCGCGCCGCGCTATCATCAGTTCCGGGCACCGAAGAAGAGAAAAAAGAGCCATTGCCAGTACCCAAGAGGGATCTTTACGCCTTGCTGGAAGAAAATCACAACTCCGATCCTAAGCTTGCGGAACTGTGGCGCGAGGTGCACACCGTACCGGATTGGGTGGATTGGGACCAGATCGCCAGAGGACAGGATGTGTTCTATCGCTATGGTGGGCCCGCCTTGACTGGTCTCACTTTCCAGTCACTCCTAGGTGGCATGGGTGCTGCGCGAGTGGTGGAGACACTAGCGAGAACTGGAGGCTTCAGTACAAAGGTCGCAAGAGGCAGACTCTTTGAGACTACACAGCACATCCTCCAATGTACGCGAACACTGGATGGACTCAAACCAGGCGGAGAGGGTTTCGCCTCATCAATACGTGTCCGCTTCCTGCACGCCGCAGTTCGACAACGAATCATGAAACTCGCAAAGGAACGGCCTAGCTACTTTAACGTGGAAGAATGGGGAATACCAATCAACGACCTCGACCAAATCGCAACAATCGGAACTTTCTCATCAACCTTAATCTACCTCAGCTTCCCCCGCCAAGGTATCTTCCTACGCAAACAGGAAATCGACGACTACCTAGCCCTATGGCGCTACATCGGCTACCTAATGGGCACACCCGACGAATGGCTATCCACCCCAACCAAAGCCAAAGCCATCATGGAATCGCTCCTCTACCACGAAGTCGACCCCTCCGAAATGTCCAAAACAATGGCCAACAACATCATCTACGCGTTGAAAGAAGAGCCGCCAACTTTCTCCTCCGCAGACATGCTAACCGCCAGCGCCCGCTGGCTAAATGGCAACGCCCTTTGCGACCGCCTCGGCCTAAAACGCGTTTCCGCATACTACTGGTCCCTGATGGCAGGTCAATGTCTCTTCTTCATCTTCTACTGCTACACGTATCGCCTGTTTCCCAATGCAGACCGCAGGAGGATCGACCGCGCGAAAGAGATCTTCTGGACGCTGATAGTGAAGGCGAAGTGGGGGTTGGCGGGGACGGAGACGTCGTTTGACTTCAAGTACGTACCGCAGTATGATACGTTGACGCATTTGGGAAATATTGGAGAGAGGAAGAAAGTGGCGTTGAGCAATGAGATGAGGAATCTTAAGGCGTTGGGGATTGGAGTGGGGGTTTTGGCGGTGGGGACGTTGGTTGCGGTCAAGATTGCGGTAAGGGTTGTTGGGAGATTGTGGTAGACATTCTTGTAGAGGTTTGTATGATATTGATATGATGGGTTAAGGGCTCTGTTATTAGACTCGAGGTTCGACGAATATACCCAGGTGAAGGTACCGGTTACTTCTGCCCTGCCTTACCTTCTCATTCAGCTTTGATACAGTAAGAGGTTCACTCACCCTCAAGTTGTTGCGTAAAGTCAGCGCCGTTGTACACGCACAGACGTCCTCCACTGGCCATAGCCTCATCAGATATAAGTTCACGTCTTCGTCTCCATTTTCTGTCCTTAGCAATCTCGATCGCAATAACAACACAACTTCCGTGTAAGCTCACGGCACAATCTAACACATACCGACACCAAAATGGCTAAACGCAAGTGTCCCCGAAACCCAGAACAAGACGGTGTATGCGGCTGCCCTTCATTCTGGAGGTATCTGAACGCCAGTGCCGCGCCCAACAACAAGACCATGTCTTCCCCAACTACCAAGTCTTCGTCCCCGACTCTTGTCATCATTAAGAGTGAGCGTGACGAAGACAAAGACTTGCACCACCGGAAGCGACAGAAACGTGAAGACAGTGTAATCACACAGACTGGTGTGATTGGCCTCTCAGCATCAGAGTCTCAGGCGTACATGGCCAGCAAATATGTGGTCGGAGAATCTGATAGGAAGATACAACATGTCATGGAGGCGGCACGGCGCGCGCAGAAGAGTCGCCGGATGGAGAAGGAAAAGGCGAAACCAATCAGACCAGTGCGGGTTCTGGTCGACTATAGCCTACCTGCTGGTTCTGAGAGGCTGGATTGGGACACAGACGAAGTTCGTCGGATGGTCGGGGAAATTGCTTGATGGAGGCTGTGGTGGATGAAATTGGACCACGGCGACGGGCATGAGAGATTCATCCGAACGGGAACGGTAGCAAAGATCGTGAAACAACAATGCATATACATTCTAGTATGTGGGTATAGGTACTGCTTAGCGGAGATTTTGCAAAGAGTATGAGAGTCGTAAGCGTTACGAATATCTTCAGTTGTCACCAGATGTACGGCTAGGTCAATGTCAGTGATTGATCCGCGAGTGAAGTGTACGATACTGACCTTATTCTCATAAGTCCAGAAAGTGCCGCTGTGCTGTATGCCTTTGCTCTTGATCACTTCGATCATCTTCATCACCGACTCTTCTGGTGTGATTATGCCCTGGACTTCCCACGGTAGCTGAACGTTAGCCATGTCTGTTGCGACTTCTCCCGGGTGCATGCACAAGATGATGGTATCATCATCTTTTCTCTTCAACTCGGCGGCCATGTGCCTTACTGCCATATTGAGTGCAGCTTTTGACGCAGCGTATGCAGCGAATCCGTCCTCCATCTCCCGGAAATTACCTTGCGAGCCCGAATCGCTGGACATGAAGACGATGGTGCCAATTGGTATGTTTGTTTTCAGCAACTTCTGCGCTGTGATGATGGGTCCAATGGTGTTGGTATGCAAATGGAAGGCAAACTCATCGAAAGACCTAGAAAATGTTAATTTCCAGTACTTCAGCCACTTCAGATTGATTGTCGTTTATTGGAAATGCACGCTTTAGCCATAACCAGCAAGGCGTAACGGCAACGGTAAAGGAAGACTCACAGCTCAGTGGCCCTCTACATCGGTTAGTGCGGCTCCCTTGCATGCTGTGGACAATGTCGGACTTACGTTTGGGTATCTTAGCACTCCTGCGTTTAGTACGACGTAGTCTATCTTCAGGTTCGGTATCATGGCCAGTTGCGCAACGAATTTCTGCGGATGACCAGTTAGTTCCCCTCTGGAATGACAACGCAATCGTCAACAGCACACACCTCTATGCTTTGCTCTGACAATATGTCGCATGTGTACATTTGGCATCGGCCATGATCGCTCCCCGCTTGTCCCCACAGACCGCTGGCATGACCGGCCCAAGGCTCCCGTACAGTAGCGATGATGCGCTCATTCTTAGTTAACAGCTGTCTGACAAACTCTAGCCCTATGCCTCTGCTGGCGCCGAGTATCAGCCATGTGGTAAAGTCCTCATCAGCGTATAGAATGCCCGGAATCTGGTCCATCCGGTCGGTCGAGGTGTGGCGGGGCACGATGATGTCAACCGTCGAGCTGGGGCTGAAGTGCGACTGACCAACACTAGAAGGCTGTTTGCAAAGAGGGCAGAATAGTGTCGATCCTGGCCGGCGCTTGAAATAGTAATGGGCTGCTGTGCAGATAACAGAGAACGTTATTCATGACCCTGGCCCGTCATGTTAGGGAACCAGGTGCGTGGAGGTGCGCGGGTTAGTGGGCATGTCACATCGATTTGCGGACCCTTGTACAGGCTTCACATATCGAATTCGGGCCAGGGAAAGCAGGGAAGAAGCGTCCTGCAGGGCAACCAAATAGGCCAGACGCTGCTTATTCTACCACCGGAGGAAAGAAGAGCGAAATTCTTCACGATGATTGACCGCAGCACGAGTGCTAAAAAGACTCGCAGCAGCCAACGCAGCACTTGGTGACGGCATTATCCCACAAGCTTCATGCGAGATTGCCGAGTAAGTTGCGAGATAGCCTAGGGAGTCAGGAGTCGCAATGGACGGCGTGGCGTGAAAGCAGCGACGGCAAGTTGGCTGAGGAACAGAGACCAGATGCGGCGAGTGCACCGCCATTTGATCGCGATTCCTGTTTGCCATCCCGGACCGGTTCCACCCGAGCACTTTTTGCTACTGAGTTATACCTGTCGCCTGATTGGCTAGTCCCGTGACCCGTGCTCGCGTCAGGGCCCTGGGCCCGTCATTTCGTCGCGGCTAACGGCAAGATTCTTAAAACTCTCTCAAGCCTCTCAACTCCTACTTGGCCATCTTTTCTCTCTCGCAACCTCTCAGTCACGACTAGAGTTACATTAACTTTTACCACTTCACCTCCACCAACACTTAATCTCACCTCAACCACCACCACATCTTCAAGATGGGTTTCGAGCAGGGTACGTTTTCTTGACACCGGTTAGACGTCATCGGCCGTCTGTCACTTTGTCGACCATCGTCTGCTACCCATTGAGCCTGCGCGCATACCGATATCCGACTCCTATGAGGAATCAATTATTCCCGGTGTCCCGACCGAATAGTTGACAACTCAAGAAGCGGTGAGCGCAAGGTGGCAGCTTTGCGACAAAGGGCGGACGGTGGCGGATTGTTTGCCTGGACAAAGAAATTTTGTCACCACATACAACTAACACTTTGTTCAGGCGATGCTAAGAAGGGTGCCAACCTCTTCAAGGTACGAACACACCGAACCGGCCTCCGCGCCATCGTCCACGCCTCCCGAACCTAGTCTAACGAACCTCCAGACCCGCTGCGCTCAGTGCCACACCCTGAAGGAGGGCGAGGGTAACAAGATCGGCCCCAACCTACACGGTCTCTTCGGCCGCAAGTCCGGCCAGGTTGAGGGATTCTCATACACCGACGCCAACAAGCAGAAGGGCGTTGAGTGGGGCAACGAGACTCTTGTATGTTATACCACAAGAAGACGCTTACGTGGTGGGTATGCATGCTGACGAAGCACAGTTCGAGTACCTCGAGAACCCCAAGAAGTACATTCCCGGAACCAAGATGGCTTTCGGTGGTCTCAAGAAGCCCAAGGACCGCAACGACTTGATCACCTTCCTCCAGAACGAGACTAAATAAGCGTATCACCTCTCGAGCGTTTATACCATCCTATCGACACGCCATGACCTTTCTATAATACCTTTTCGACCCAAAAACTGTTTGGATTGTACCATCATCGATGATAGACGAACGACGGAGGCGGTGAGCGCAGTTAGACCGCAATACCCCTTCATGTAGATTATGTTAGGTGTATCATTTCAAGGCGCTTTTCGACTTTGGTGCGGCATAGAGCCTGTTTGGACTTAGTTGCACTTTCGGAATACCAAATCTCCTCTACCGATCATTCAACACGCTCATCATCTTCCGTGAACAAGTCGCAAACATCGTGCAGCCCCCAGTGATTCATTACGATTTGCTTCCAAAGACGGCAGAATTGGTCAAGCATCGATTTCGTATCTAAGACGACATACATCTAGCTGATGATGAGCCAATTGCATACATCGCAAATTTTCTGACACGTTGAGCGGCATTTCCACAAAATGTACAGACTAGAAGAATAGTCTAGTGCTAGCCTCTAGGGAGCGACTCACGCGAGCAGCGAGCACCTTGCACCCTCGGACCTGAGGAACATGCAGCCAGGAACATGCGCTCTACCGGTGCTTTCTCCGACAGCTAACCGAGGATCGTGTGGCTGGAGCTCATGGATGCTTGCGGAAGACTTGCAATGTCAACAACTCGTTTCGCTAGACAGCGTGGGTAGTAAAAGCAACAGGGACTCAAAAAGCTAGACACATTGTGTCTCGTCAGCTGCGGGATGCCAGTAGTTAAAGCGTGAGGCTTCGTGGCGCCTTTTCCACATCTTCTCCACGTGAAAGCAGGTCAAGTGTGGGGGAAGCGCAGGTGCTCGTCGCAGTGGTGTCATCGCCGGAAGACTCCGTGTACATCAGCCATCTAGTCTGTGTCATAGGGCACACGAGCACATGCGTCTCTCTTCCACTTCACTCTTCCCTTTCTCAAATCGCTCCCCAGCATCCAGACGCGCCGTTACCTCGGCCTGTAGCAGCGAGACCAATTAGCGTCATAGTGGGGCGGGAACTGTGCTTCGGGTAGCTCGACAGTGAACACCACCAGCACCAGCACCACTTTGGCGAATACGCAGCGACAAAGGCCGTTTCGGCCTGTACAATTGGCATCATGTCGTGGAAACGGAGCGAGAGGCTGATGGACACCATCAAGGTGGGCAAGCCTGTCGCACAGTCGCGGTCGTAGCTAACATTTGGATAGCACTACAGCAACTTTCCAGCAACCGGTATGCAGCACGCATGGTCACTTACAGTATTCGTCTGACATGCCACCAGGTGTCTCCTTACGGCAAATGGTACAATTTGGAGAGAAGCCATCTACGGGAACCCTCTTCCGCGCGTCACAATTCCTTTCTGAAGAACTGCCCATACGGTTAGCCCACCGCGTGGAAGAGCTCAACGAACTTCCAGATGGCCTCAATGAGATGCCATCGATCCAAAGAGTGCGCGACTGGTATGCGCAGTCATTCGAAGTGTGTATTGCTAAGGTTCTCGCTGGAGCGCGTTGACTCATCTGACAGGAACTCGTCGAACTGCCCCGGCCGACCCTCTCGAGTGAGGTCAAGGAGCGACTCCTCAAACCAGCGAAGAAAGCCGGCGATAAGAACCTGATGAGCAAGCCGACGCAGAACCCCAGCATCAAAACAGGACAATACCGGTCCGCGCCGACGACGAACGGGAACGGCAATGGCAATGGAAACGGAAACGGCGGCACGATCACAAAAGAAGTGAAAGGCGCGAGCCGGAGATACTATGCCGCGGCAGACGACGGACAGGAATGGCCGCCAGAGCTGGGCGCATACAACACCAAGTTTGCAGACACATTGGAGAAGATCAAGAGGCGGCACGACAGCGTCGTTACGACAGTCGCACAAGGCATTCTCGAATGGAAGCGCAAGAGGCAAAGGATGCAGATCGACCACAACATCCAAGCCTTCCTCGACCGTTTCTATATGTCGCGTATCGGTATCCGTATGCTCATCGGCCAGCACATCGCCCTCACAGACCAACGCTCGCGAAACGATCCCAACTACGTCGGTATAATCTGCACAAAGACCAATGTTCAAGAACTGGCTCAGGAGGCTATTGAGAATGCGCGCTTCGTCTGCGAGGACCACTACGGACTATTCGATGCACCGAAGGTCCAGCTCGTGTGCAACCCGGATATCAGCTTCATGTACGTGCCAGGACACTTGTCGCACATGCTCTTCGAGACTCTCAAGAACTCGCTGCGTGCTGTGGTGGAAAGACATGGACAGGACAAACAAGAGTTCCCCGTAACCAAGGTCATTGTTGCAGAGGGCAAGGAGGACATCACAATTAAGATCTCGGACGAAGGAGGTGGTATTCCCAGATCATCGATCCCGCTGGTATGGACATACATGTACACGACCGTCGACCAAACACCGAGCCTGGACCCCGACTTCAACAAGAGCGATTTCAAAGCACCCATGGCTGGATTCGGTTACGGGTTACCCATATCAAGGCTATACGCACGCTACTTCGGAGGAGATTTGAAGTTGATTTCCATGGAAGGGTAAGCCTCCCAGTTCGTACCCCAAGATAATCTCTTTACTAACAACATCGGTCATAGATACGGCACAGACGTCTACCTCCACCTCAACCGCCTCTCCTCCTCCTCAGAACCTCTGCAATAGCAATTACCCGTCATGAGGGGCGGATGGACGTCAAGCGAACTCATCCGGTCTTCCCGAGGAATGGCGCAAGGTAACGGTTCGCGAAAGTATAACCCTTTCCTGGCGAGCAAGGCAATGAAGCTCAAGCTGTCGGGTCAGGTCAGCAGGGAGATTAGTGAGAGGAGACAGGTGGGCGATGCGGCAGATATGTTTGCTGATAAGGCTAGTGGCGAGGATGGTAAGCCTTGGTGGAGGAATGTCGGTATGGAGGAGGGTATGTGAGATGTACGATTTTCGGTTTGGCAGATGTCGTTCAGAGATGAGGTTGGAATTTGGGGGAACAGATGAGCTTTGACATTGGCATTCCCCGCGACCTTTGGTGAAAAGGTATCAATCGTTCTCTGGGTTCGGTCTGGCCTGGGCTGGCAAAGGCTTGGACTTCTGCACCTAAGAAAGACACGGCGTTTGGCGAAGGCCATGTATGATCTTGGAATACAAATGAGAATAAGACGGAAGGAAGCAATAGTTACGCAACGCAAAATAGTAATGTCGTACGTCTTGCCATTACAAACTTCCCTCATGTGAACTGAACAAAAAAGCTGGGGTATAACGCGATCCGCCTTAAATCCAAAGTAACGCCAAAGAATCTCACGATGAACATGCGAGCTTCCGTTCAAGCAGGTCCTTGCCCCGAACTAACCCTCTTCCTCATCTTCGCAATATCCCTCTCCTTGCCCTTTCCACTTCTCGCCGGACTCCCACTCCCCGCCATACCCTGCCCCTCTGCGGCTCCATTTCCAGTACTTTGTACCTCCCACTCGTCGTTCCAATCTGCAGGCGGTTGTGTGAGACCGAGGACGATGTTACGGTAAAACGCGCGCGTTTGTGGTACACTCTGTATCCACCACGAATTAGCAACCGATCTCCTCTCCAACTTGTGTGATCATTCACGGGACGTACCTCATTCCTCACCCCCGCAATCCACATCAGTATCTCCTCACTCTCCAGTATACTAACCGCCTCATCCCTCTTCTGCCTCTCCTCCCACGCCCTCCCCTGCGCTTCGCCAGAGAAAGAATTCCAATTCTTGCCCCGTGCCTGTATACTCTTCCGTGTTTCCAGCGTGGATTTACTGGGGGGAGCCTCCGCCTTACCAGCACTACTTCCTCCTGTTTGTGGTGATTGTCCATGTAGACGGTGCGCGCCGTACCCGCCGCTACTGGAACCAACACCAGTGTGTACATCGTAGTCTAATGTGCTAATGGGTCCAGTGAACTGGGCGTTGAAGGCGGCTTCTGATTCGATTTCGTCGTTGGTGATGGGTGCGTGGCCGCCGGTAGCGTGAGTGAACGAGGGCTGGTGCGCGTGGTGCTGGTTGTGGCTGTTTATGATTTGTTGCGCTTCGGCGATGAACTGGAGGTTTACGCCGCCGGGGTTAGGGGGTGGCCATGTCATGATCGCATTGCTGGGGCTAGGCGAGAGCGACGGGATTCAAGGTGTTTACAGAACGGGTGTGTGCTGTTAGGATGCGTGCGTATGTGCGATGCGGTCGGAGCTTGGGGTTTGGGTGGGGTTGCGGTGATGGTCAATGTCCGCGGGGGAGGCTGAGATGGGAAGGTGGCAGCGACGAGGCACTACCGTCATGCTTCCCAAGACTGGTAGTACGTGCTTGTTTGTTAGTGCTTTGTGTGCTGCTGCGTCGCAGCTTTTCGTAAATCCAGAGCATATTGGTAGATAGAGAACCGTTCTGATATCGAATGGTTTTTGACATTGATATCTAGTAGCTACTGCTATGCTTAGAGACGTCGACTCCTTCCCATCTTGACCGTCGACCTTGGATATTGCCGTCTAGTGATGTGACCAAAACGCTGAAATGCCAATCTATGCCCAATGCTTAACATACGCGCCGAGAGATCAAGTCCGACTTGATCGAAGCGCGAATCCCTGGTAACCTTCTTTGCCCGTCTATAGTGCCGAGCCAGACTTGCACTGGCCTAGTTCGTTACGATTCTTCCAACATCCGCTCCCAGGGGAGCAGGCGCGCCGCAGATTTCCCCGGGAGCTGGATAGGAGTTAGGCTATGTGCCGCCATTTGCCTGCTGATGCTCAGCCTTGCTGCCCTTACCTCGCCAGGTGCTGACCGCCGGTATGTCGGCTTTCAGTCTCTCTTCCTGTGTTGAGTACGCCTTGGGCGTCAATTTTATCAACGTGTGTAGCGGGACCTCCATCCACGGGCTCTGCTCTTGTGGTACGTTCATGAAGTATGCGTAGATACATCTCAGGATGGCCTGGTGTGTAACGATCAAGATATTCTCGCTCCGCTCCAGCTCCATGATAATGGGCTCCAAACGAATGACAACGTCGCGATATGACTCTCCACCCAAGTAACGGTAGTTGTATTTGTCCTCGTCGCGTTGCTTGAAGTCTTCGGGGAACTTCTGTTCGATTTGAGCGTATGTGAGACCGTCGCAGACGCCCGAGTCGAGTTCGTCGAGCGCTTTCCATTCCAACTTCTCGAATGTGAGGAATCGTGCGGTTTGGATCGTTCGCTTCAAGGTTGAGGTCCAGACAGTAAGTTTGCGACCGTCGCCGACCGATTTCGCAACCAGACCGGGTAGCGCATGCGCATAAGCATCTCCTCGCTCTGATAGATTTGCGTCTCCTCCAATCTGACCTGTGAGGTTGTACTCGGATTCACCGTGCTGCCACGATTAGTTTTCATAGCTCGTGTTTGCGACATATACTTACTCGCGATAACCAGATCGAGCGCGGCTTGATGTGGAGATTCATCAAGTAGTAGACGACCCTACTCTGGAGGTAGTCCTGAATCTGGTTGATGATGACTTGCTTGCCCACGTCGATGAGCTTGACGTATGTGAGGTCGCGCTCGTCCTCGTCTATGGTCTGGTACACCTTCTCGTAGTTCCGGATACGGTTGCGGAAATCCGCTGCAGCTTCTTCGGGGTCTTGACCGACATAGTCTGGAGATGTCGTCTTGACTTCCAATATGTTGCTCATAATGAGATCTTCGTCGTCGCATTTTGACTCAACGAATAGCGTCTCGATGTTCTCGGCGGCGCATCGCTCCTGTATCCACCTGCGTCGGCTTTTGGTCGAGTTTGTGGCGTCTAGTATCGCGATCAAGCCCCTGCCCTCAGAAAACCATTTGCACATGTCGTTAACAGCTGCTTCGGCGGCTGCTTTCCGGAGACGCTCTCCTTCTGGGTTGGAGGTATCGAAGAACTCGGCGGAGGGGTTTGGGGTCGCAGTACGACGATACTGGCCAACGTTGAACGTTTTGGATTTGATCGATAACCAATGGAGGTAGCGAACCACTGCGTTGCAACTCGTTAGTGTCTATACGAGACCGTACAGGAGAAACGTACCTTTCTGTGCGATCAAACTCTTGCCCCGCGCGGGCAAGCCTACCATGACGACGCATATCCGCGTGTCTTCGGCCTGTACACCAGCACCGTTAGTCTTTCTGCTTGGTCTTACGAAGTCGCCAGCAGGCACTGCGCGCATATTGGGCGCATAGAATCCATTGGAGTCGGCATTGGAGTCGGTCATTGTATGCGGCAAGTACAGCTCCCTGAAGTCCAGTGACGATGCGACTGGCGAAGCGAAGTAAAAGTTATATGGATCGGAAATCTAGCCGAAGGTATTCCGAGATGCAGCGAGAATGCGGCTTTTAATCAACGATGCAGCAAGGGGAGATGCTAGGCGGTCAACAGAAGGCTGTGGAGTCGCACGGCTGAAGTCGTCTGTTAGGTGAAGCAATATGTGTATGGACGTCGAGTGTCGTGTTGCAGGGTCGTAAGGTCGGCCCGGCAGTCAAGAAGCGAGAGGAGATGGATTGATTGACGATGATTCCCCCGCATTCGGTACGGCGTCCTTCTTTTCACAAGCCAGAGCAATAAGCGTTCGGATTGCGGCTCCAGGCTAGCGGGCGCGGTGGAGCAGATGTGACGGGTGATTCTCATTCGGTAGCACGTGTGGCTGCAGTCCAATGTGTCCACATGTCCGCCAGTCGTGACAGCGCAAACAACGGTCGTCGTTGGCGCCTGCCCATGCGCATTCCTTGGTGCTTGCCTACAGCAATGAGCACCGGCAGGACAGCTCCAAGACTCTCAGCCGTTGCCATGCTGCTACGAGCTCTCCGGGTCGTGTGCCATGATGCCGCCTGCTTCTGCGGTATGACGACAATGGCTCCAGCAGCATAGCTAGGGGGTCCAGAAACATGCCTGCCTAAAGCCGCCGATTGCCGGAAAGACGTGATGGATGGGAGCGAAATTTCTTTACATTGTCGTAGTCGCGCGCCAGTCGTCGTAAATCGGCAAAAAAAACAATGGTGCATCCTGGAGATCCTAGCAAGGAAAAAAGACTACTTACAGTCGATATGGAGTAAGTCCGGTGATGCATCGTTGACATCAGTTATTGTACGCGCTGTGATGAGGGGCGTCACGTAAGCTTTCGTCGTGGCGGGGCAGTGGGCTGCCAGAGTTTCGTGTACCTCGCGATCTGTCGCCTGGGCGTTGAAGGTTGAAGGATCAAATGCACACCACGCAAATGGGACAGACTGCTCTTGCTTAAGGTGCGTACACGCAAGCCCGGGGTACGTCCAGGCCGCTATCGCTCTGGTACTGCGGTGTGTGATCGCCGCGGGATTGGTTACCACTCTCCCCACGTGTGGCTGACCTGATAACAACGCATTGCAGCCATAGGCGTACCGTTGGAAAAGCACTCATCAACACAGATAGATAATGCCAAAAGTAAAAGTTTTTTTCATGTCGTGTGCAACACCTCATTACATCGTTTCCCAGAATTCGCCGACGCTATGTGCAATCCTACGCCAGAGTCAAGCTATAAAAGATGCGGGTATCTAGCAATGCTAAAATCATCCTGCGCTACAAATGCCATGCTAAATCACTATCCAGACGGCCGTTATATGTCATGGACCTTGATCCATCCAACTAAATCTCAAGCATGTAGTTTGGTCATGCCATTGACCCTGTGCGTGTTGTCGATTCCCCTTTGCAAAGCAAGCAGAGTCGCGCTGGCATCCAATCGTCGCTTCAATGCCGCTGCTGTTCGTTCTTGTCCTCGGCTGCCGATGCCTTCCTCAACCCATCGAATCTTATTGATCATGAAGCTGAGACCCTCATGAGCCTTGCTCTTCCTGCTTGAGATGCCATATTCGACGGAACCAGTGTACTCCTGAAGTTGTGGCAAGATGAGTATCTCAATCTGCAAGTCCATATCGGCGGGTGGTGTCACAGGGGCCGCTGGCACCTTCGTTAGAACGTCAGCAGCATCGGCTGGGTCGTTGGGCGCAGTGATGCGTGGGTCGAGCATGGTGACGTCGACAGTATCATCCCATTCACCACGGATCCATCCAGAGTGGATCGCAGCAGCAATAGGATCTGAATCGTCGCGATACACGCGCGCACCCCAAAGATGCCTCTCTAACACGACGTGCTGGCGTTGTCGTGGCTTCAGGTAGTAACGCGGCACTCTGATAGTAAAAGTGCAATTGATGGGATTGACGTCGAAACGAGGCAGCCGTTGAGGTTTCGAGGCGTATCCGAACTGGTCATCTAACGATGAGTTGGGCTTGGGCAGTTCTGTCTTTGCATCGTACAGCTGTGATCCAAGATGTTTGCGAGGGCGTTTCGCAGCGTCGTCAAGAACAGGCTGTACGTCATGGACCTTGGTCAGGATCTTTGTTACTTGCTGCAACGGCTCGTGGTTAGGTCGAGGGGCGTGGTGGTGGTGATGGTGGTGATGAGGGTTTCCTGCAATGTGATGGTGGTGATGAACTGAATGGCCTGGGCCAGCTTGTGGTAGACTGGGGTGTCGCCCGTTAATGGTAGTTGAGGTTGGCTGGATCGACGTGTCTTCGTCAGGCTTGTGTTGGTGGTGATGGTGATGGTGGTGACTATGCTGTTAGTACGCATCTTGTATGGCAATGAGGGAACTCACTGATGATGATGGTGCTTGTTCCGTTTGGTCCCACGCGCACCGGGTGTTCCTCTACCATCAGTAGTCTCGATGTCGAAGATTCCCTCCTCATCCTTGACTCGCTTCGGCTTCCTTCCTTGCTGGGAACCGATTCTTCTCATCATTTCGCCGTTGTCCGATTCAAATGAGCCCTGGCCGTTCTGTGGCATGGGACTTCCCCGCGATGGGGTCGTCGATCCCAGCCCGCTGCCGAGACCGGAGAACATGCGCCCGAATTCGCTCTTGATTCCAGGATCTTTGCCAACGGAGAAGGGCTGCGCCGAGGCACCTTGAACAGCCTGTGGAAGCGGAGACGCTCTGCCCGTTCGTCTGCTCGCCTCCAAACCAAAGCCAATGTGCGATTTCGAGTGTTGCATGGCCTCACCCATCCTGGAAGGCTGATCATAGAGCGATCTTCCGCTGGAGGATAGAGAGCGTGCGAGTGGCTCGGTCCTCTGTCGCTCTAGGGAGTTGGGGTCGGAGGTAGGAGGAGCGTGGTACTGCTCGACTACGCGATGGCCCAACTGGTCTACACTGCGT
The DNA here is from genome assembly GCF_024043165.1 of Alternaria incomplexa. Taxonomy (NCBI): domain Eukaryota; kingdom Fungi; phylum Ascomycota; class Dothideomycetes; order Pleosporales; family Pleosporaceae; genus Alternaria; species Alternaria incomplexa. The sequence goes on along the minus strand of NW_026249866.1, from coordinate 448,262 downwards.
CGCAACATATCCTCTGAACTTTGGGCGCCATATCGGGGAGCGCCCAGCATGGATGGGGGGTACGGGCCATAGGTGCGATGCATCGGCGGAGGTTCCTCTGCGCGACTGTCATGAGGTGGTTCATGGACAGCACCGGTGGGCGCTGATTGGCGCCACAGACTGCGTGGAGGTTCGGATGAGCCAGAGATGTTGCGCTGCGCCTGCGGTGGACTGAAGCCAGACTGCGACACAGGGTGAACAGTCACGGGCCGATCCCTCTCAGAAGCATTGTGGTTGGTGCCTGCTAAGAGTTCTGCAGCATTGGGCCTTGCGTGGTGCGACTCCCCCAGTGTGCGCCGCCGCTCCTCGTTTGGCCCGTAGACGCTGCGCCGGCCTGGAAACCCGTCGTACGAAGATCTGCCCTCTTGTTCGGTGTTTGCCAGAGGGCCCATCGGTTGGCTATTCGGTCGGGGTGGGACATTCGCGGCAGGCTGTCGACCTGTATCTTGCGCGTAGGGGCGGTGGCCGGCGAAGTTCATGGGCTTGTAGGATTGCGTCGTTGGTGGCAGCGACTGGCGGCCCGGATCAGGCGAGCCATGGTTGCTGTAGGACTGTCTGGGTGAGCCGGCCGAGAAGGCATGACCTTCAGATGGCCGCGAGGTATTGCTGGCGTACATGTTGCGTTCTGGGGTGGGTTGACGGCGAAACAGAGGGAAATCCGACCGTGAACTAGCGGGCAGGCCACGTCGAGGCGAAGGTGGCTGCATGCTGTGGCCGTTGGGTACTGGGGCGTTGGTGGGAGGCGAGGGCTGTGATTGCGCTGTTTGGTTGAGCGCACCTGTGTCACCGCCGCCGCCGATAAGAGATGAGATGGACATGCTGCTTCCCGGTCGCAACGCCTGACCTAGGCCAGGAAGCTCTCTGTTGGCGCCAAAGTTGGAGGTGTATTGTGGACGCTGCGACTGGGATGCATGGAGATGCTGCTGTGTGGGGGACGATGGAGGAGGCATTTGGGGCCGCGCGAAGGATGGTGGAGGTGGAGGTTCGTGAGACGGGCCTGGGGGAGAGTTAGTTTGGGACAAAGCTTGACCATTGCTTTTGGGAGCGGGGCTGTACCATAGGGGTTCGGGGAGCTGGCAGCGTTCAGCGACGAGGCGCGCGCAGCATCGAAGCTATAGGGCGCCGGGGCTGGAGGGTTGTTGGAAGTGGACATTTGCGGTGGAGGGTGCGACTGGGAGTGATGAGTCTCGTAGTGTATCGGTCGCGCTAAAGACATGGATCAGCACAAGCTCGGACGGCGAGTCGCGACTTTTCGAAAGAGGTTTAGAGGTCCGCGGATCGTGCATTAGCTAGGAGCCACATCTGCGGAGTGCGCCATAGAATTCGCCAGACCCATGCCATCTCCACCGACAAATGGCGCGCACCGTTGAGCAACGCACATGTTGGTGTGGCTCGGGATGGCATGGCGACACTAGTAGGGAAAGACTGCCTGCATTTGCCTGCGTCGATATGACGGCGACAGGCGGTGAAGTGCTTTTTCGCAATTGACGTGTCATGCAGCAATCCATGCAGGCAATGCCTTCCCACTACCGTCTCTTGCCTGTTCCTCGAGCCAGACAGCCATGCGAGCGGTGCCACAGACTTGAGACATACAGGTCAAAATGCAGCCTGGATGACTGGGCACCTTTTGTGAACTGGTGAGAGCTACAAAAATTGTACACATGCATGTCCAGGCTACACAGACTCTCCGTCCCCAGTGCCTCCTGCGCAGATGTGTTTTCCAAGACATTTGTGGAAATGGTAGCCCGTACCTGTATTTGACCAGCCACCCTGCCCTTGTCCTTCATTCTGGCCTTGCGGCGCATTATTACCAGCGGGTAGTCCTTGACTACTGCGTCGAACGTGTTGCGGTCCCGAAGGAAAGAATGGGTCGCGCCGGGGCATCGAGTACGGGTCGACGGCATACGGAGCGTGGAGTGGCTGTTGCGGTTGTGGTTGTGAGGCTGGCGGGTGGCCTGGGTAGGCTTGCGTCGTCTGCGGGTGGTAGTTCATAGGGCGATCTGGTGGTCGTTGGTAGGGCGGCGGGCGGTCCATAGTCGGCTTGGGCTCATCGGAGAGGTGGTGAAGATGAAAGTGTCGCAAGTACGGGATAGCAGTACACGCTCCCGCTCGCTAGCGTATTATGGAGAGTACAATGGTCGTCGTCGTGTGGAGGGGTGCGGCTCAGAGCGAGCAGCAGTATTGCAGAAGAAAAGAGCCTCGAGCATGCGAGGAAACGAGAAGGCGCAATGGGACCAAGCGCCACGATCCCTGTAGGACTCTAGCGCAGCCCCGCATGCAGCGACGAAAGCGAGAGCCCGACTAGAGGGCAGGCACTGGCGACGTGATAGGGCTGCTTCCCACAAAGCGCCTACACCACGGCCACACGGCCAAAGGACGTTTGCTCGACCCAAAGCCCTCAGACGCATGATGATGCGTATATCAGAGGGCCCCTGGCCATAGTTCATCGTAGCCCCGCCCAGACTGCCCGCTCTGCGCACAAAAAGAAACACCCATGCTCGTCGGAACATGCGACGCCCGTTCCCATGCAGCCCGTTCCTGAATCGTTCCTTCCAGTTGACCGCCTCGCGCCAAGCCCGATCGGCAGGTGCACCCATCCATGTCCGAGTCCAGCCCAGCCATCAACACCGGCACGGCCAGCAGCTGCCCCTCGTCATCTGAGGCGCGTGACACGTGCCCGTAGCTTTCACTCTCCAACCTGCGATATGTGAAGCAACACCAGCCTCTACATCCTATGCCGCTCCTCCCCATGCCTGGCTCTCCCGCGTCTTCCTGGGCCGTCTACCGTGCGCGCCTCAAGGCTGTCTTCCATGGCGCCGACCCACGCGTGTGCGCCGCCTTCTGGTTGTTCGGTATGCATGCACCTGAACCCCCAAAGAGGGGCACCGACACTGTCCGCTCCACCGCGACTAACACGCCCAGGCCTCATTAACAACGTGCTCTACGTAATCATCCTCTCCGCCGCCCTCGACCTCGTCGGCCCAAATGTCCCCAAAGGCGTCGTGCTCCTCGCCGACGTCATTCCCTCGTTCCTCGCCAAACTGTGCGCCCCGTACTTCATCCACAAGATCCCCTACAATGTGCGCATCTTCATATTCGTCGCTCTCTCCGTATGCGGCATGCTCATCATCGCCCTCACGCCTCCACTGCAGGACTCGGGGACCATCGCCATCAAGATGTGTGGAGTGATGCTTGCCAGTCTGAGCAGTGGAGCTGGCGAACTGAGCTTCCTTGGCCTGACACATTACTACGGCCACTTTGCTCTGGCTTCCTGGGGCTCGGGCACGGGAGGCGCCGGCTTGATCGGTGCTGGAGCCTACGCCATTGCGACCAACACGCTCGGCATCACCCCTCGTACAAGTCTACTCGTCTTTTCCTTCTTGCCGCAAATCATGGTGCTGAGCTTCTTCATTATCCTTCCACTCGGCCCACTGCGCGCTGGCATTCAGAAACAAGGCGACTATGAAGCCATCGATGACCATGGGGACGATGAGGAAGAGGAAGGGGGCCCGGCGCAGGAACAAGACGACTTGTTGTCTTCCTCCCTGCACTCGGCTTCAGGGCGCAGTTTCCCCTCTGTCACTAACACTGGTGCTAACAGTGCACTGAGTAGCTTTCGCGCAAACCTCAACCGCGCGCGAGGCCTGTTCTTCCCATAGTAAGCCCAATCCTTAAACGTCATCCGCTCCAGACTAATCCATCACAGTATGCTGCCCCTCCTTCTTGTCTACATCGCCGAGTACACTATCAACCAGGGCGTCGCGCCTACTCTGCTCTTCCCTCTCGAATCCTCTCCTTTCGACGAATACCGCTCCTTCTATAGCACCTATGGCGCCATCTACCAGGTCGGTGTCTTCATCTCGCGATCCTCCACACCCTTCATACGCATACACCACCTCTACGTCCCGTCATTCCTTCAAGTCGCCAATCTCATTGTCCTCGCGCTGCACGCCATGTTCAATTTCATCCCGAGCTATTACATCGTTTGCGTAATCATTTTCTGGGAAGGTCTATTAGGTGGGCTGGTCTATGTCAGCACCTTTGCCGAGATTACGGATAACGTGCCGAAAGAGGATAGGGAATTCAGCCTGGGCGCGACTAGTGTGAGTGATTCTGGAGGTATCTGTATCGCTGGTTTCTTAGGCATGGCTGTTGAGGTGAGTCTGTGTCGTTGGCAAGTAAACCATGGCAGAAATTACTGCAAGCTGCAGTGAGATCCAACTACATCGACTTTGCATCCTACGACTCCATCTTTCGTGCCCCACTCTTAGAAACATTCTCCATCCCGTTGGCGCGTTACGATACGTGAGCAATAATGACATAGTATCAGAAACGGAACCACGGTAACTCCAGCTATCTATAATATGCATTCATCTCGAACTTTTCCTCTTAAAAGCCTACACATCCTTACCGCGAGTTTCTATAAATCACGCAACAGTCCTAACCTACTACACCGTGTCCATGCAGTTTACGACAAAACCGGCCGAGACCCAGGGAGTCTTCTCAACCCTCTCTTGCGCTACGTCCGACACGGAGTGCGATACGGACTCCGACACGCTTTGCGACTCTGACGACGACTCCGACGACCGCAAGCTAAGGCAACAAGAAAAGGTCCTACCGCAATACCACATCACCGGCATACTAGTAGGATGGCAACCCGATAAAGACTTCATCGCTTCCTATCCCGCCCAAATCGCAAGTTGCCCTCCTAATTGCCAAACTATGGTTGAACGTTTCTAACGCCTACTCACTAGATCGGAACCACGGTCATGGATGAGGGTGTCGAGGTCAACCCAATCGTCAACAGCTCGGTTGATGTAGCGAACTTGCGCCTCGAAGTGAGGGGCAGGTCGGGCAAAGAAGCCCGGGAGAAGTTGCTGGTTAACCCTGTTAGTATTTTTGACGGGTTGGGGCCGTGGGAGAAGGAGTGGGATGATATGTGCGGGTGTGAGGGGAGTGAGGACTGTTCGCGTATCGATCACGGGGATAAGGATGAGACGGTGGGTTTGGAAATCATCATGGAAGATGCAGACAGCTTTGCCAGGAGGACTGTCTGCGATGAAGATGACGAAGATGACGACTCCGTCATGGATGTCGACGAGAAGGCGGGCGTCGAGCCTTGCGTTGGCATGGAGTATGTTTGGCAAGCTTAATTCGGTCGGTCGGGCATTTGAGGGTCGTCAGGCATCAGTCTTCACACGCACATTCGAATCCAAATTATTCCATCCAAAGTGTTTCATCGCTATTTCCATATTTCCGCCATCCTGACTACGGCGATCCCATGCGCAATCCCATGACGCCGTTCGCCTGATTTCCCACTCCTTAGCGACTTCGTGATACACGTCACGAGCTGATCCACTTTTCCTCTCCAAAACCATGGTCCCTCCATTCGTCTGCCTACACGTGAGCCTATGAGTGAACTACAGTTAGCAATACGACAGTAGGGAGTCATGTTAGAGACACGTATAGTAAATATGTGGCATGCGTTTATTTCTATTTCTCAAATATTCTTTTTGGTGCCTATCTTGCATACCAACTTAACTCTCTACCCTTGAAACATTCTACAACGAACAAATTATGCCTTCCAAGCAGTATACCTTCAAATCCACAACTATGGATATACCCGCGCAACGATCGCACAACCCAAAGACCTGGCATATCGCAACCTTAGCACCAGGTTTCGACAACACTCGTCTGCGCTTCCCCATTCTCATTGTAAATATACTCCCTTGTACCCCGAGATTTCGCAACATGAAAGAAGGATTATCTGACAAGCACAAACAGGCAACCAACGATACCAGCAGCAGAACTCTTATCTCCTCCCACAGCGAGCTGGATACCCTGCTCAAGACATGCTACGGGGATGCTGCGCCCGAAGCACCCACTACAATGTCTTCATCGCCACAAAGAAACGACAGCGTAGTAGACCTATCCACCACCAACGACAAATCCCCATCAAATCCCTTGACAGACGACTACCCCACACCCTTATCCTCCCATTTCGTCGACGGAGAACTAGTATGCACAGGCGGTCTTGCGATCGAACATCCAGAGTCCCCAGACTCCTCAGGTGCTTCAGATGCTTCAGACTCTCCAGACTACGCCAAATGGCTGAAAAGGGACGGGATTGAAGAAGTATATGGAGGCGACGGGCGGTCTTTTACAGTGAAACTCGGGGCGAGGAGGTGGAGGAGGAAGAGTCGGGTGAAGAAGGCTGTGTCCAGGCTGAGGAGGAGGCTGCTGTTTTTGGGTGCAGTTTGATATATTTTTCTTGCCATTCGTTGTTTTTGAGCAATGCGATATTATACCCAATCAAATTAGATCTTTTCATTGAAAACTGAATGGTGTACCTACCCACGACCTTGGTTGGAAGTGCCTCACTGCTGTCTTCCCAAGTGGCTACACCGCGCTGTGGTGATGAACCATAGTTCAGATATCCCCAACCATGTATGGCCAAAATCGAGACAAATATTCACTGCGAACATCGTATATGAGCCATGAAGAGCCCTGCGTACTTTCTCTTCATCCCCAGAACTATACCATTCACCGCACGCATTCACGATCAACCAAGCACACTACAATGTCGCCAAATACGACTGCAACGTCAGCGTCCACACTTGAGGGGTTTCCTTACCAACGAACCCTCTACATTCGCGAGATCGAAGCGACACCTATTTCCCTTATGAAATTCCCTCTGATGATTGTAAGTATGCGATAACCTTCGCATGTCATCCAACCCCTTCAAAAAGAGTATTTGACATTGCAACAGCTTTTGGAGCATACTAACTTCCCCGCAGATCGAACCCATTTACGAAGGTCCCGGAAAGGAAACCAGCGAAGAGGTACATACCTTAAAACACCTCCACGAGCTATTAGAAAAGTATTATGCCTTCCTGGCCAAAACTTTGAGGGCCAAAGCTTTGTATGAGAAGCGCGAATGGCTGGTTGCGAAGCCATACGAGGCTGCTGCGTGGACTGCGGCCAATGGAGATGAGCCTTGCGTGCTACCGAGCATACGCGTGCGTTTTCCAGGACTCTTCGACGACTAGAAGAAAGTTGGTTACTTCAACCCGGAAAACAAAGTATGAACAGAACAATACGTCGGTGGACGTCTTGGGGATTCGCGTGGTAGGTAGGGGCCACCTCATGCAACGGAAAAACTGGACGGGTCTGCAGAGTACATTAAGATGAGTACACGCAAAGTGGGTGTGTTAACATCGACGTAGACCCCAGGGTGTTCACCTTTTCTCTAGGTTGACGTAGGGGCTGTGCCAATGTGATAGCGTATTGTAGCGCGGTTGGTAGCTGGCATTCGTCGGTTCTAGGAGTGTTGAGACGGTATCCGGTGAGCTGGTAGAGCACGCTCATCCCTACACATGTTAGAGGGCCACGAGCGCGATAATTGACTGTCTTCTGTAAAACATCAGCTGCCCCAGCGTATTCCTTGTGAAATCCAAACTCAAGTCATCGGTCGGTCATGGCGCGTCGCCAGGTGGTAGACGGTAGTAAATTGCTCTTTTCCAAGACTCATCTAGAATACACATGCCTACCCCTCACATCCATCGCCATGCGCTCTCGCTCTATATTTACAAAGTATCCTTGAGGAGCTTGTTCATCTTGGCCATCTTTGCGGCGACGGACTTGTCGATGGTGCGGTCGGCGATCTCGACGATGAGTCCACCGCGGATCTCGGGGTTAACCTTGGGGACGACCTTGAGGGTCTGGCCGTTGGCGACGTATTGCGAGTTCTTGATGGCGTTCTCGAGGCGGCTGATGGTCTTGTTGTCGAGGGGCTGCAATCTGTCAGTTCTTGGGTCCCTGCAAATCCTCCTCTATTCTTGGGGTTTGTCCTTCCATCCCATCTCGGAATCAACGTACCGCAGCGCTGGTGACGGTCAGCTCGACCTCACCACGGTGCGCACCCATGAGCACACCGAACTTCTCTACGACACCCTGTAGTACGCCCAATCGGTTGTTCTCAGCGAGCGTGCTGAGGAAGTTCTTGACAATGCCGTCCTTGTCGGCGCCGCCAATGTGCTTCTGGAGCTCCTGGACAATCTGCTGCTTGTCCGAGACGGAGAGCGAGGGGGCGTGGAGGATCTGGGTAAGCCTGGCGTCCTTCTGGAAAACGCCCTGGAGAGCCTGGAGAGACTTCGCGGTGGGGTCGAGGGCGTTGGTCTTGGAGGCCGCGGTGTACTGCCACAATTGTTAGCCAAGCTCTTGTTCCCCAGCCATTGGCCCGTTTTCCATCCTCCCATCATCGCCAGAGTGCCAATTGGAGTCGTGGAAATCGTACCAGAGCGCTCGCGTAGGTTCCGTCGACGCCAAAGAGGGCAACCGGGGGCTTGTTGGCAGAGCCAGTCGGGGCGGCGGCGGCAGCGTAGCTTCGGGTGGCAGCGTAGCGGGCGGCCATTGGGGCGCGGGGCGCACCCGCCCGGAAAGCGGTGCTGAAGGCACGAGCGGCAGACATGGTGGTAGAGGGGAGATGGATTGCGGGATGGGGCAGCTAAGGAGCGCGGGTGCAGTTGAGGATGCTGCGATGAGGTTTCTGAGCCCGGCTCGGCACTGGCTGCGACTAGCACCGATTGGGTCGCGGGACCTGGAATGTCCCCCAACCACTGCGCAACTCCATCAACATCTTCATCGGCTCTTTGGTATCTACTTTTACTCTCTCCTCCCTATCAGAATATCTGCTTGCTGCTTCTGTCGCTGAGTTACACTGCACAACTCCGAGGATCGGTGTGTGGAAGTCAACGTTAATATCATTCCACCTTCAAGCAACATTTTGGAGCTTGGAAGAGCCGCAAGCACCTAGATCCGTACTGTGATTTATGTGATAGCGACTGTATGGCGGTATGTTGCGATGCGGGCTTTCGAAGCCAAATGGATGCGCAGCGCGCGAGGCTCTCTTTCTAGTCATCCCTACCCCTCCACTGCTCGCTATCGTGGTCGTGCAGTCTAGCGATCAATCCGACTCATCACCACAAAGCCTGTAATCTCACGAAAACAATCCATAACCCCTCATATCTTTCTGTTCGCCCACTGCTTACCATGTGTACCTGTACGGACATGTTAGTCGCTCCCACGAAAAGAGCGGCGGCCGTCCATCACTGTTCACCTTCACCTCATCGTAGCTTTGCTGTGGAGACGCCCCGCCTGGCGCCTGCTATAGCTCTCTCTCACCTTCTTCACATATCCTCCCTCGGTCCCTCTATCAACAGCTCGCCTGCCTGATTGCTCTATCAATCATCATATACTCATACCTATCGCGATCCGCATACAATATGGAGCCGTCAGTCGAGCGACCACAGACGCCTCCGCTATCGTACCTCATGACACCGCCTTCAACCGGCGGTATGGCTAAACGCGTTCGTTTCAGCAACGTCGAGTATCTTGACACCAGTTCCAACAAAACAGGACGCGCAATCAACTTCAACGAGGGAGAGTCACCCGACGTTTTCTTCAACGAGCCAGAGGAGACGTTCGACACCGAGATCCGCGAGAAGAGCGATGACGAGGGCAGTACCTCAACCGCAAGCAACTTCGACCTCCCGTCTCCAGTTCCAGCAGACTCGTACACTGCCAAACCCACAGCTCTAGAGAAACACGACCCGTTCGCCTCCCTTGCTCTCGCCATTGACAGCCCCGTTTCGAACAATGAACCGTTCCCATTCATGAACCTCCCCATCTCCGTTCGCAACATCATCTACTCGCACCTCCTAGTCGTCCCCGGCCTGATCTGCGTCCGCCAAAAGCACACCGTATTCCACGACGAGAAAAAAGCGTTCCTCCACGCCGAGCGCCGCGAGTTCCTCCCAGGTATCGCATACGCGCTCGTCCACCTCCACGTCGACGGCCACAAAACCCGCTTCTCGCTCGTCGGCCGCACCAACGTCAACATTCTCTGCGCAAACAAGGAGATCTTCGCCGAGGCCAAAGCCGTACTGTACGGCAAGAACATGTTCGAGATCGTTAGACCAACGAACGAACTCTGCCCACCACCCGACTACAGTGTGAGACTGTTTCCTGTCGGGTGTCAGCGTCTTGTCACTAAGCTCAACATCAAGATCCGTTCTTTCTACGATCTGCACTGGTTGATGAGCGGTGGATACAACGTCATGAAGAACTACTACCGCGGTCTTGTTTCCCTCACTCTTGTTCTGGAAATGGACTCGACTAGCAAAGGCTTCGGGAAGACGTGGACTAGGAATGGTGCTGAAGAGAAGTGGGCGGACTATGTCCAGCGCCTGCGGGGAGAGATGGCGAAAGAGCTGTTCAAGAAGATGAAGGTTAAGGGTGCGGATACGAAGATTGTTCCGGTCTGGATGAACTTACGCGTTCTGTTCTCGGGCGAGGCATACGACGACAGTGTGGCTGCTGTTGGTGATACTGGTGATGAGCAGCGTGCGAAGCAGGACGAGACTAAGCAAGGGTTAGTCGAGGCATGGGAGTTATTCAAGAAGGGTGGGAAGTTGGTTTGAGGCAGTCACGGCTGAGTTGACAAGACTTGCATGCGTACTATCGTCTAGTATCACAAACGGATCTTGTGTACTAGTACGCCATCTTGGAGATCCTTCTTGGACTTGAAGAGGTCTTGGACTTACGCATTATACCAATATCTACCAAAAAGGTCCCAGCTCCACCCAAATGCCGAGCACAGTCCTCCCAATGTATGCCCGAGTCGTTATGTATACCTGTGTCCCATCCAAAGTACCAAGCGCCGCGCTATATGATAATGCATCAAATCGTTACCACCCAATTTTTTCCAAGTCCTTCAGTGGCCGAGCTCCTCACAGTAACAGCGTGAGCCATCCCGCCGCGCCAATAACCAGACTCTCAATCCACTTATCCAAACCGCCGGTGTGTGTAGATGGTCCGACTCCCTTGCTTGTCTCGCCTATTCCGCTCGCTATCAAATCTCCAGCGTCGCGACCTCTCGTTGTAGAAGCGGAGTCTGAACGTGTTGTACTCGCGCTGTTGCTCTTTGGAAGTTTCGGAATGGTGCTGGTTTGCCCGTTGATGACCAAGGCCGTGCCTTGATCATCTAGAGAGTACATAGTTCCGTCGATTTCTATAGATGATCCAGGTACGAGGGTTGTTCCGTCGTTCAGAACGTACTCAGTTGTTCCGTCTCGGACAGTGTGCGCATACGTCACGCCATTGATTGTCAAGGCTGGTGCGGCGGTGATCTCTGCACCGGCAGCCAAAGTGGATGTGACGCCGTTGACGACGATGACAGAACCGGATGCACTCGTGGGCATGGAGTATGTGGTCCCAGAGATCGTGAGAACGCCACCAAGTGTCAGGGTTTGGTCAGGAGCGAGAATATAGGCTGTCGTGCCGCTGACGACTTGCGCAGTAACCGATCTCCCGCCGTCGAGAGTAATTGCTGATTGTCCAGCATTCAACATCGAAGTCTGGCCGTTGACGACAAGGGTTGACCCATGACCCTCTGCCGGCATGCTGTAAGTCGTGCCATCGACGACAAGTGTGCTTCCTGCACTAAGCGTCTGACCAGGCGCTACAACAAAGACTGTTGAGCCTCCCACTACGGTTGCTGAGACGGCTTGACTGCCGACCGTCAAAGCGGGGGCTCCGGTAAGCGCCGGAAGGTTTGCGATAGTCTGTGTGGCACCATTGATGATAGCCAAGCCGTCCGGTGCCATGCTGACGGTGTTCCCGTTAATAGTGATCGGAGGGCCTCCCGGCTTCAACGTCTCGGATCCCAGAACGTAATTTCCATTTGAATCTGGCGTGACGATCCCCCCACCAACAATGAGCACAGGCAAACCTTGCGTCGGGGCCGGATTGGGAGCTTGCGTCGGAACCGGATTGAGAGCAACCGTGCTACCATCTACAACGATCTGTGTTCCTCCGCCATTTGTAGGTACGACCACGGGCACGCCGTTGATGGTCTTCGTTTCCCCTCGTGTGATTGTTACGGTGCCAATGATGATCGCTGGAGGAATCTGATCGTGATCATCGTCGTTCGGGCTATCGGGCCTTGCCTGAGTCGGTTTGGGAGTATTGATGGGGAGGACCACTCCTCCAATCGTTACGTCCTTAGTCGCGGTCGCGTCCGGAATGCTCGGTGAAGTCTTCCCACCACCCTGGGTCGGCTTGGCAGTATTATCGGCTGGTCCATCGGGCTGGTTAGGTGATGGAGAGTTGTCATCATGCCTGTCGTCGTCGCTGTGGTTTGTGGGAGTAGGTTCTGCCATTTTGGCTGACACCGTAGGGTCCACAGCATCCTTTATCGAGGTATCTTCACATCTTAAACATCCCCGGACCGTGACGTGAACTGAGGTGGACTCAAAACTGGTCGCGAGATACGTGCCTGTCAAGGGCGACAGGAAGATAGGAAGCGATGATAGAGGTGGTGCAGCCGGTGCAGCGATTCCCGAGGGCAATGGACGTAAATTCGATTGAGGCGGTCTACTGTAACTACACGTAGCGATGTCCGCGCCGTGAAATTGTCTCTGGATATCTGTGTCGTTTTTCAGATACTGAATTAGTTTGGAGGGTAAAGGCACGGGCTCATCCCTTCCTGGGCTTGGAGGAAGTTTTCCAGTGTGGGTTGCGATGAAGTAACTCCAGTCTGCGGATGCCGTTCTTGCAGGGGCCCAACTCGTCAAAGGTGCGACGTTTGACGAGCATTCTGCTGCTGTCATGTTATACTGAGGCAGGAATATCTCTTGATATTTATCTAATCCACCAGAGAGCCGGTTGTAGATGACGTAAGTTGGACCTGCATCAAGGTGAAAGAATACACCTGGCGTTGGCTGTATCGTGAACGTTGGTGTCGAGCGCGTGATTATCTGTCCCTCGTCCAGGGTAAGGGTCTTAGTCTGGTTGACAGTCCGCTCCTCGGTGACCACAGTATCGACAGTGTTGTTGTGCAAGTAGGTAGAATACTCCGTAACAATTGTCTCGGTCACCACTATACTAGTCCATGGGTTGTAAAACTCCCCAGGGTTGTAAGACGTGGTAATGGGACCATACGCTGCAATGATACATCCGGTGCACACACCAGTAGGTATCGGAGAGTTGCTATCGACTGACGTGATGTTCGGGAATGGCGGCGATTGTCCATAGGCAATAGATGTGACGACTGCCGGTGTCATTGGTGAAACCAAGGTACTACTGCTATTCGTAGAACCCGGAGCCAGAGGAGAGGTAGGTATCTCTGGAGGAACAAGGGAAAATGGTGTAGGTGTGTCCCAGGGGTGCACCTCATGAACCCAATCTAGACTGGTGACGGGGGAAAGAGATGAAGCTTGCGGCGCAGTCGAATCATGTGATTGAGTGTTGGTCGAAAGTGTCGTGACTACAAACTCCTTGCCTAGAAACAAACATTTAGTACGATGCCTTCAATTCGAATCTCGCTACATACCCTCTGGGGTATGTTAGCTAGATGATCTCGATGGGGAAAATGACGTACCTCTCCTGTTGTACCCATTGGCGTCTGAGCCAGCCGCAACCAGTGCAGGCCCGACAAGACTGATAAATCTCCGCATGTTGCTGTGAGCCTTCTACACCAAGCGAGTGATAGTGTGAAGGTCAAGCAAGACGTTGCGGACGTAAGAGAGTACCGCAAAAGCGAAAACAGCCAGTTTCTGCCCTAAACAGTGCGAATTCGAACCATTCGATGAAGGCTATTCGGACGCATGATCAGGTTGCGATCCATGCACGGCCCTAGCGATAGCCTGCTTAGCGGAAACACGAGGCACATACCGTTGACGCGTATGACCGCCAGGGCATCGTTGGACGGTGGACCCTCGTCTGCCGTGCTGATCACTTGGATTTGCATGCTCTCGTAGGTCTGCCTAGAACCAAGCTTAATGCTGACATGACTTGCAATTAATTGTCTTCAGCAGCAACCGTGGCAGTCTACAACTTAGCCATCAGTAGCGCCATATGCAAGGCTTGTCTCGGTTTCCTGGTGTCAATCGGCATACCCTATATCACCTAGGAGATCTGCCCCGCAAGAACGATCCAGCCTTGAACCGATCTCCTGGAGGTTGGAGCGACGAACTACTGGGTTTGCCCTTTAGGGCCAAGTGAAGAGATTGCTGGGCTACGTCTCAGGTTCTCGGCAAGAACAACACGACCATGTCAGGCGAGATAGTGCGAGATCCGTGACAAGTCAGCGTGCCTTAGCCGATGCGACATGCAAACACACTGGCTAAGAGGTCGCCGTTGACTTTTGGCATGCATTTGTCGAGCGCCATTCAAAGGGAACTTGGAACCGCATGACGAAGGCGCTCAAGGCGTGGCCGCTTGGGCCGAGATGGTGTAGAAAGGAGGCTGAGAGGATCAGCGGGAAGTCGTTCCAGGGCTCCGTCATTGGGCAGGATGATGACTAACGGCGCGCTACCCCTTAGCATGCCAACGGATGCGCCTCTCCCATGATACCCTCGTATCCAGCTCGACTGACCTTCGAGGGAATCGAGGCTAGCCGGACTTCCCTGCTACTGTCACCGAATCAGGCTGCACTGCCATGCCAATCTAATAATTAGGGTGGGCGATCGTCACGCGGCGCCCGCAGTTGTTGGAGTGGGTTCTTGGAGCAAAACGCCCATGAACCGCTCTGGCCTCGAAAGCTTCCGATGGCCCTGGAACCGCATTCCCGGTAGCTGAGCTGACTCAAGCCGGCATACCAAGTCCTCCGACAGACGACTCCGCCATGTGTTGCACGCTTCGCACCTTCTAAGTCGTCGACCGATCGCTGCCAGGTCCATGTAGGGACGTCTTACAACCCTCACTACCATTCGCTCGCTACACCATGCGCCTCACACCGCGCGCTACCGAGGCCCCGGAGCCGTATGTTGTGCCACCTTCGAATAAGTTCGATGGTGCCGATGGGAGCTGGAGCACCTTCAAGATCAGCGTTGGAACGCCAGGACAAGACTTTCGTGTACTGCCCAGTACGAAGGGAGGTGTCACATACGTCATTGCACCGGAAGGTTGTTTGGAGGGAGTCGACCCTACAGATTGCCCACAACTCCGAGGGATAGAGGTCTTCCAAAGCGCGCAAAGCACCGGCTTCCAGGTTGACGCGTCGACAACCTGGTCGGCGATCGGGCAATACGACGTCGATTTGGAGGATGCGCTCAACTACACAGGGAGAGGATTGTTTGGCCTGGATACCGTCACTCTAGGATCAGCTGCGGACAGTAGCTCTTCTGTGTCGTTAACGCGCCAGGTCGTCGCTGCCGTTGCCGACCCGGACTATTATCTGGGAATTCTGGGCCTAGGTCAGGCAAAGTCCAGCTTCAACAGTGGGAGCCAGCCGGTCGACTCGTTCCTCTACCTGCTGCGCGAAAGCAAGAAGATCCCCAGTTTTGCATATGCGTATACGGCAGGCGCGAAGTACAGGTTGAAATCTGTATTCGGTAGCCTGATACTGGGCGGCTACGATGCGACACGGTTCGAGACTGGCGCGAACGACTTCTCATTCACCTTCTCACAAGACCCCTCCCGGCTCCTGACTGTTGGAGTGGACTCGATCATGGCTACAAATACGCTGCAGGGCACCTACTCCCTGACTTCTGGAGCACACTTCTCTGTCATTGATTCTACCGTTCCGCATCTGTGGCTACCCGCGGACGTGTGTGCTGAGTTCGAGACAGCCTTTGGCCTGACTTATGATCCTCAGACAGATTTGTACCTTGTCAACGACACGATCCACAAAGAACTCCTATCCAAGAACCCGACCCTCACGTTCAAGCTCGTCGACTCCCTCGAAGACACGACTACAAATTACACCAATATAGAGCTGCCGTATGCGGCATTCGACCTCCAAGCCTCGTACCCGTACTACACAAACGCAACGAACTACTTCCCGATCCGCCGCGCCGCGAACGATACACAATATGCACTGGGCAGGACACTTTTACAGGAGGCATATCTCATAGTAGACTATGAACGCGCAAACTTCACGGTTGCGCAGGCAGTCTTTCCTGATCCTCTACCCGCGTCAGAAGTCATGACCATCAAATCTCCGAGCGATACCACTGCCACGCCAGCTTCATCTTCATCCTCGGGTCTCGGTGTAGGTGCCATCGTCGGCATAGTAATCGGTGCAGTCGCTGCTCTCGCCCTGGTCGCACTTGGTATATTTTTCTTCCGGAAGCGTCGCGGCAAGCAGCAAAAAGAGCAACGATACGAACTCGCAAGCAAGCACATATCGGAGGTTGGTTCAGGCACCGACATCCTCGCTAGCAGCCAGCCGCACAAAGCTGTGGGCCCGCAGGAACTCCACGGGACACCGTTGACTGAGCTTGCCTCTCCTGTCAACGAGCAATTCGTCGGTCATGCGTATCCGCAGGATCAGAAGACAGTTATCAGCATGGCGGATGAGCCACAAGAGCTGCATGGCGAGTCAATGATGCCAGTCACACCTAGATGGCGAGAAGTACAGCTGCCGCAATACCCTGGCCCACGCGAAGCGGATGCCGAGAGTAGCACAGGGCGCAGTGTGAGCGGCATAGCTAGCGACGACGGATACGCGACAGGCGAGTTTGGAGTACGCTCTGGCGTATCACCAATGACACCCCAGTTTCCACAGCATAAATATTAATGGTCAGCATTGAATACTGGGCGGTGGTCATACTAAGGCGTTTGGATTTGGCGTACATCTAGAGATACCACTCATGGATTGGCAATGGGACTTTGGTTATGAGCAAACGAAGCCGAATATAATAATAATTTTTCTCAAAGGCATACGATTCAGCCACCGATAACTCTGCACGCGCCAACTTCGACATCTGAATTTCTTCAACAAACGATGCCGTTGCCGTTTGATACTCGGAGAAGGTTCCAAGGGTTCTGAGAGTGCACAAGCAGATTGATGCTGGTTTCCACAGACTGAAATCACCTGCCAAGAGTTACCGGGTGATCGGCTCGTAGGGCTGAAGGACATGCATTGTCATGACAAGGGTAGCAACACGAAGTTGGAACTGTGGGCTACTGACGAGCTCCATCCGGGAAGTGGAGACGTCGGCCATGATGAATTTGATGTATGTGGTCCCGGCTGCGTACATGCTTCGTTTTTCATGCAAGGACATCTGTCACAGGGAAGTCTACCGCTGCAGTATCGCAATTATGATCTTGTAGATGGCTCCTGGCCATTCTAAGAGCTAATTCTCGAAGTCGAATACGAGACGCAGGGACAACAATGCTAGAGCCATAATTACCACTTGCAGCTTCTCAGGGTGCCCGCAACGCGTTCCGCTCGTGAGGCTGATGTCAGACACCACGTAGGCATATGCAGCCCAAGCATAAAGCGAAGAACGACAAAATCCCAAGCCACTACAAGGCGTTCGCTGCATAACCTGGAAATGAAGTGCATGGATCGCGCTTGACTAGATCCACCTCCAACAGGGCAGCTGGCAGCTGGACTATGTTGAAGCTATGACGTAGGTGACACGCATGGCTGAAGCTACCATCACCCCTCATCCCCGCGCGCCTCCTCCGACCTAGACAACACACCAAACACCTAACTCCTGCCTCTGCCATTCATCCGCGTCAACAGTACACACGTACCCCGATACCCCAACCCACAACCTAAAACAAGCAATTGAAAATGGACAAGATCAAGGAGAAGCTCCACCTTGGCAGCAGCAAGAACAAGACGGCCGAGGACGATGTCCGCGCTGGCAATGTCGGCACTATCGAGGGTAAGTCAGCTTCGAATCCTCGATGATGTACTATACACGTATTCTTCATAAACCACCAATCCAACATCGCGCCTTCCCCGACATCTCAACCTCAGCCTCACCCAACCCACAACTAACCCACTCGCCCAGAGAACCGCGACTCAATCGACTCTGAACTCGCCTCGATGCCCCCCTCAGAGCGCGTCGCCTACCTAAAAGAATTTGAAGACTCAGACAAGCACGACACGCCCAAGAAGGGCGGCCTCCTCGAGAAGCTCATCGCCCGAGGCAACAAGAAGACCGAAGACCAAATCGCCGCCGAGACCAAGGAGCGCGAGGCACGCGACGCAGCCCACCGCGAAGCGACACATGCGTCGCTGGGCCCCGGCGCCGGAGCCAGCGCGCACTCAGCTGCCGGACCCGGTGGATTGTAAGCGACACGGACGAAACAAAGGGAGCATGATTGATGGATTGTGAGCGACCAGCATAAAAGTCCCGGGCGAGTATGATCGGGCTTCGTGGACACACTTTCTGCCTGATTCGATTCGATTGTGAAGAAGGCTTTCTTGGCGATGGACTGCGATTACATCTACATACACTTTTCGAGACATGATGACTTCAATGATATGGTTATGAGCTGAGTTGTGTTTTCGTGGTCCGTACAGTGAGTTGGGTTGTGTGATATGTATCCCGTCTTGCTTCCTCCATATGTCTGTGATATCGTCTATAATGGCTAACGGTCAACAACGCGCGCTCCACTACAGACCACTGATTCCCACCTCATGCAAGCAAAAAAGTTGAACAGGTATGCAGACTACATCAAATCAAAAACCTGCAAAGCAAGTGACCCAACGTCAACGCAGGCTCTGGGGTGAGGTTGGCGTGTCCATGTCTGCGTCGAATCCACTGCTGTCGTATGGGGCTGGGTATGAAGGTGATCCTGGATCAGAACACCGCACACATGAAAATACGTACAGGCTGCCGGGTGGCTGTACGGGTGGTGGGTGAGGAGGGTATATGGAGGCATTTTGGTTGATGCCTTTCTCTTCAGTCGGCGTGACAGGCATCATCTGCTTCTCCTTTCCTTGCTCTTTCTCCTCTTCGACTTCTTTCCCTTTCACATCACCATCTTGCTGACGCTAACGTTGTTCCCAACGCTCGATGGCTAGATTCGCTCCAGCTAGCACACCTCGGCCGATGATGCGGAGTTCGTTACGGTATAGATATACCGTTCCCACCAGAACGAGCGCTCTGGCCCATCCACCAGTGAACCAGCTTGAGGCGCCGGGTTCAACGTAGATCTTGCCATTGAATCCTTTGTTCTTCATCTCGATGTTCAGTGCTGAACTGCCCTTCATAGTGCCGTTTGGGCGGAAGAAACTAGAATAGCATATATGTGTTAGTGATGTTCTAATTGGTGGTTGAGGGAGCAAGGAGAATGTACACTTGGCCGTCTTCGTTCTCGATCTTGAGACTGATGCCCTCTTTGAGAGTTTGAGCCCTAATGCCTTCGCTTATGCTATCTCTTATTGTGTTTTGCAGTTTCCTCAAATCGCTTTCACGCTGTAGTTTCTTGGTTTGGTCTTTTAGATCTTGCATGGAAGATGTCTTCCAACCGACCGTATTGTAAAGGGAAGTCATTTTGAGTAAGGTAAGTATTGGTGTTTCTTCGAAATTTGTAACAAATAAACAAAGGCGAGGACAGTTTAAATATTTAAAGTGATGGAAGGGGAAGCAGAAGGTATTTTTCGTTGCGTCAAACATGGTTCTGCCGTGGGCGAGGGTATCTGGTTCCACCTACAGGGTGTCACCTGAACCGAATAGCACAACAAAGGGACGTAAATGAATATGGATAGATGAAATTACTGCCGACCATGGACTCTGTGTCCTAGAACCCTGAATTGCTCAAGTGACGAGCTGGTATGCTACAAGTGCTTTCCAACACGCTCCCTTTTTCCTTCCCAATATCCAATATGTATGCCATATATCCCTAGTCATGTACAAAAGGTTATAATGGCCCCTAAGGGTAAGCGGCGGATGAGAAGCTGGGTAGCGAGATGCGGAGGATCAGTGCTCTGCCCCAATTGTTGCGTTTTGGTTCAGCGTGGAGCTGGTGGTAATGGCTGCCGTTTGTATGGCCAACTTCATACAGGAAGACCCTGTTCATCAGGTGCTTCGGGCGCCCCGCTCACAGCCCCGTATACCCGTATTGGTACCTGCACTTCAAAGCTCTCAGCAGGCAATCGTTGCGCCGCTGCTAATATGACACCTCGGTCGTCACTAGATATTTCTTCCAAGAGGTCGTCCCACGAAGTCTCCTCTCCGTCCTCGTGCGTTAGTCGAGGGGTGATGAACTCGATTCTGAGTTTCCACTCCAGACTGACGCCGCTGGTGATAAACTCCGGTGTCGCATTGGGTGGTATCGTCGGCGAGAAGGCGAGCTTTTGCGCAAACAGAGCATTTTCTGAAAATGATGCGTGCACTTTCTTTGTGACGCGGTATATCGACGCATTAGAGCGAAGCGCTATCGCCGGATCGACTTTCTCTGAAGTCTCCAGAGAGATATGTATTGAGTAACAGGGAATGCGTGAATCTGTGAAGTCGATTACGGCAGACATTGTTTCGCCTAACCTGTAAGAGGGCCGCGCCAACATGATGACCGCGACACGGCGGCCGCTGCGAGCAATCTCGAAGCGATTGGCGCTCTGGTTGGCAGCGCCTGTCAAGTTGCTGCGCAAGATGGCTGTATCGATAGCCTCCTTCATGGTCTGAGGCCCCTCGGCAATCGTTGAGCGCCCGGGCATGGTGCCCGTAGGTGAAAGCAAGCCCATGCTAGAATTGTGCCTAGGTCGATCGAGAAGATTGTCGACATACTCTAGGAAGTCGCTGAAAGTGTTCTCTTCCGACTTGCCCGAAGAAACGCCCTTCTTTGTTGGGGAAAGTTTCGCGCTTGAAGAAGGGTCTATGCTGGCTGTTCGAGCTTGATCGCGCAATATGATGTACGGAGACATGAGATCATGTCCGAGAATCTCGCCACGGCCTGTAAGGGATTAGCATATCGACACCTGTATCCTCAGACTTGACATACTGTTCACACTGCCAAACACCCGAAACGGAACGTCCACATGCTTCACTTGTTGTTCTTTGGTCGATCCCGCGCGTTGTGTGCCAATGATGAGATTGTATGCTACCTTCATCGACCGCCCCTTATGCGAAGGTGGCAGACCTCGGGGTATTGTAAAGCTGTACGTGTAGCTGCGGCTTTCGCCAGGCGCAAGCCGTAAATCGACGAACAGAATGGACTGGGGTGTAGTGATGAGCGGGACAGTCTTGGAGCTGGCAACGCCTCGCATCTCTCGGATACTAGAGGGCTCGGAAGCGCCCAGTAGCCCACCCAGTGACTCTCCTATGTTACCCCAACCGAGCGCGCCAAAGAGCCCACTTTCGCGCTTCGTCTTCTCTACACCCACTACACCACCTCCACCCTGGCCGCCCACTACTCCCTTCCTCTTTACCTCCTCGAAAGGTGCTTGGTTGATCAAGGATCCGTCCAGCGTGAAGGACCCCATGATTTGCGCATAGCCCATCATTATCGACTCTGGCAGAGCTTGTCTATTGGGTGGTGCCAAATGTGACGGTCGCCGATGATGCATCGGTCGCTGTAGTAGACGCGCTGAGGGATGAGCCGCATATTCCGAAGCCAGTGTCTCGTTGGAGTTGTTGCTCATCGAGTAGAACTCTCCACTACTACGCGGGGTGTCATTCATGCTCGACCCAGATATTATCCGCGCAACAGGTGAAAGCACCTCGAGATTGTGGCTTCCAGATGACCGTAGGTAGTCATGTGGCGGTTGTGGGGAGTTGCGCCGGACGTGTATGGGTTGCTTTGTAGGACTGCTACCAGGCTGCGGATGGGTGGCATCGTCGGGCGGAGGTGCGGCAGGGAACTTGAAGTTCTGGGAGAAGGAATTGGACGGTTTTCGCCCTGTAGTCGGAAGAGCTGGGGTACTCGGGGTGGTCGTGACACCAGGCCGTCTCCTGTTCTGACGCGCGGGAAAGGCAAAGTCGTTGGTGTCGCGGGCCAGCGGAGAGGACGCTTCACCAGATAGTGGAGATGGATGAGTCGCTGATCTATGACCTGGTGAAGCAACTGCTATCATGTCAGCCAATGACGTATATTGTACATGTCGTCCGTACTTGGGTATGAGTTTGGCCTGCCAGGCACGACCTGCAGACTGGCTGATCTTCCGTGCCCTCTTGCTGGGCGTCTGATGGGTATGCCCCTCTCGTGGCTGGCTTCAGTTCCCGCATCTGCCCCTAAAGACACAATTGACACGGATCTCCCATGTTTGTGTGTGCCCGTGTTGTTGGCATGGATGATGCTCGGCGCAACAGACGATCGGCGGTCTCCAGCTGTCGATGGCGTATGCAGCGATAAGGCAGGGCGATGTCCGCGAAGCTGTGACGGCGGCAGCTGCGAGGCAAAGGACGAATTGCGGGATACCGAGGGGCGCGTCGACGAGTGGACGGGCGGTAGTTTGCGCTGTCTCTCCCCGCCCGTCCCAAAGCCGTTCTGCCTCCGGACCGGGGAGCGGTCGCGTCCCTCAGGCGGGGCGACATTCTTGAAGGTAATGGTGCATTCTATGTCTTCGCCGGCGAACACGGTAGAGTCCTTCCATTGTACGAATACCCGGGTGTTCGACGCGGACATGGTAGGGAGGCTGGGCGGCGCGGGCTGCGGGTTCGTAGGCAGCTCATCGGGTACGGCGGTCAATCGGCATGGCGACTGCTAGAAATTGGCCCCCAAGACGACTGTAGTAGCAACAAACTCCAGGTTGAGGGTTGGTGACGATGGCGGACTTCAACTGACAGCTGCGCCGTCATGACAGGGATGTCCATGGTCTAGGCGGTCTGTGCTTCTGCTTTGCCTCGTACCTGTCCATCGCGTCTTTGTTCAGCCAACTAAGATACAATGTTCCTCACCTACTAGAGTTCTACCCATCACCCTGAGTCAACATCGTTTGAGTAAAGAAGACGCGACTGGGACTACTGCAATAACCAGTGTTTCCAACCCAATTCTGCCGCCTCCATGCTCACCACAGTCGCGAATGTCGCCGCGTATGCCGCACTGTCTACCAAGAAGCCATCATCCTGCCCCGCGAACATACGCACCGATACGTATTGGATAATACGTGCACGATGCTGTCCGTAGAAGCTACTACCGACCTCTTCAACGAGCAAGCCAGGAAGTCCTGTCACAGCGCTCTCCTCGAAGTCCGTAATGCCAACAAGCATTAACGGCCCAGAACCACTGTCCCAAACATCGAGTCCGCCGAAATTCCCAACAGAGATCCATCTACCCTTGGTCGTACAGAGGACGAAACTTGCAGGTACCTTACTCTTGAGACGTGGACTTACAACAATACCGGGTGCGCGGAACTGTAGACCGTTATGCGTTCTCTCAGCGCTCCTGTTCCAAATGACGTTTTTGGAGCTCGCCATAGTCGGGGCCTGCCATTGGAGTAGAGATTTTGGAGCCCACTGAAATCCTGGTTGAGATAGCTTCTCACGGTTCTCGAATATGAGCAGTAGGGGGAGTTTTGAAATCAATTTCCAAAAAGCCATCATTCTGCCTGTCTGGTCAGATGCCGGAATCTGCCATATTGTTGAACTGTTGATGCGAAGCAAATTTGCCAAACACAAGGGTTCATCCGAATGCACACTTGTAGACCGGAAGCGTACGGCGTTGGCCAAGGTCTTCAATGCATCCGCTTGATCTGAACATTGTACTGGAACACGAAGCTCTTCGACTTGGTGGATGATCGTTCGTTGCATTGTCAGTCGTACAGCTGGGTCCTGACTCGCCATGAGTCTGGAAACTCCCAGGTCTACGTCATACGGACCGTCCGCGAATTGAAAGAAAAGCTTCCGGGCCAGCGCGCCTTCTTGAAGAGTCCACAGCCGACCCATCCATTTGCTACATACGATCCGCAGTAAAATCTCAACATCGCTTAGGGTCTTCGCCGTATGTACTACGAGCGAAGCATCCAGCACTAGCACGGCCGAGGCATTCTCATACGTGGTCTTCATCCTGGCTATAGCCATCTTTTGTGCCTCTGATCCATCTTCAACCGGACAGCAAATAGTGTCTAGCCAAAAGCAGGAATATGGACCTAAATCTGGTGGTTGAGGAACGTTGCGTACCAACCGGCGCAAGTTGCTGAGCTGACAGCTAGGAATCGAGTTCTCGCGAGGATTACCCAATCCGTCGGACCAAATGTGCGATATGGCTACGTATGGGATGGGTGAAGTTCGACTACGACTGTCGACAGAACTTAAGCAAAGCTTGTCTCCAGGCATAATCGGAGCAAACAAGTCAACGACCGGGTAAGAGTCGCTCTCTAGAATTAAGCTCATTCTCTTGAAATCTGCAGCAACTGAAGGGCAGCCACTGCAATCAGTAGCATGCCTGGTAGAATAGGTAGCTTCATCCACTCTTGCATGACAGCAGGTCGTGGTTGTGCAATTGTGATGGTTAAGATCATCGGGGCGTGGGAGATTCGCGACATGAACCATGGCCGTCAACGTCAACTTTGTCGTATACTCTTGTATGCGGGATAGACACCAATTTTGGTCTAGCATTCGTTGCTTGTAAACGCCACCGTTGCAAGCGAGAGCTAATGACGAACCCTCATCACCAGGAATGTTCAGATCCAATTGGCGCCATTTCTGAAGCGAGAAAGGAGACGAATAATTCATACAGACAACGAAAGCGAAGTCTCGAAGCAGGCGAATTGAGTCAAGTATCTCAAGCGGAAGTGGATCATGAAACTCGAACGTGGACATGAACGTGTAAAGCGATATAACTTCCACTTCTAAGCGTCGATCTTCCCTTTCGTTCATGGGAATATTCAGCGATACATTCCTGTCGGGGTCCCAATCTAGTTCGTCAAACACTTCGGGAAAGGGCCGCATCGACGGTACCACACCTTCGTCTTCGAGTTCGTAACCTTCTGGAGTGCTTCCGATGTGTTCTTCAGTCAGTGCAATCAGACTGGAGGTGTCAACCACCCTTCTCCCATCTGTGGTGACCTTCGTAAGATTCGCCAGGGTTGCGAACCTTAGTACCGTACTGATGTACCCAAAGTATTGCCAGAGCTGCAAGAAAGCGACGAACTCTGCCGAGGGGTCTTCGAATAACTTATTCCATTCTAGAGCAGTCCTATCACCGTAACCTTGTCGCGCGGGAAACGTTTCGAGATCCCCCCCGTCGTACTCTTGATTAGTCAGGCAAGGTACTTCTATGTAGCCAATCGTCGGGTTCTGGAGTAAGGGTATGTGCTGCATGGTGTTGTTGGTAACTCAGCCGTTGCGGTTGCCCTTCAGATGGAATTGAACGTGCAGCATGATATACACTGCTACCTTGTTTGGCTGACATTGAGCAAGCAGCTTGGCAGCACCTGCACGAGATGCGCACAGGCACCTGATAGCGACACCATCACAACGAACAAAGGAAATACACAAAGCTTGCGATGCGAAAAGGAGCAGCAATACTCAAAACTGATACGTAGTCGGCGCATATTGCGCTTACCAGTGGGCGCCTTCGGGTGTGCGCTATGAATATTGTAAGTAGTTGTTCTTAGGACCAGCACGTATACATCAGAGACATGTCATGTAAACAGATCATATTTGTGACTACGAGCGAGAGAGCCACAACAACCGAACACAAGAGAGCAGAACATCAGAACACGCAAACAGCCCCTAGAGCACAGTCCACAGTAGATCATCGACTCCCTCATCTCTATTCTTCTGACAGGCCACCACCGCACAGAACATATGCTTACTCGCATTCACACTAATCACCTCAAACATCCCACTCTCCAGCACTTTTCCAAAGTCGACCAGAATGCGCCCAATCGGTCCCCGCGAACTCTTACGCATCGATCTAAAATCGCTACGAATATCCATGTTCTCCCAGATGATATCGACGTCGAAGTCCTCATGCGGAGTGGTATCTGGCGGAGGCGATTCTAACCTAGGGGCAGTGGGGGCATTGGGGGTAGTAGACCCTGTAATTACTGTTAGAGTTATGTTTACAGAGGTCGAAAAGATAAGACAACGAGTGGCTCTGATGGGTAGCAGCAGTGGGCGTGTGGAGGATTGGGAGCGCATACTCGGTGCACCTGCAGTATTCTCTACACTCTGCATTCTGGCAGTCGTACACTCTTTTGCTAGTGCAGCGACAGCCAGCCGAGCCTCCTTCGTAGCAGCGTGGTAGGGTGTTACCTCCGCTGCGGCAAGTGACTTCGTATTTGACAAGCGCTTCAAAGGTTCCGTTATCCGCGCTCTTCTTCTCTGGAGGGGTAGGCGTGGCAGTGATGATTGTGAGAAGAGTTGCTAAGGCAGTCAGGTTGGGGAGGAGCATGCTGTTGCCTACACTATAGCCGGACGAATGAGGAGCTGCAGACAAAAAGCACGGGATGATGGCTACAATATCGAGAGAACCAGCAGGCTCCTTTTATATTCGAAGCATGCCTCACAAGCAGAGATGTTGCGGCACAAAACACCGACCTTCTGCTCCCTTGGATAGAAGCTAACCCTCCCTCCCCGTGTAGCGGAAAACCCGGTCGGCCGGAACTAGCCAATAAGAGAACAAGGTCAGTAAGGATTCCCGCGAGATGCTGTATCTGATATCAGGTCTTTTCGGCCTACTAGGGTCTCCGTCACACAGGTAGGGCAGTTGCGTTGGTCGTCACCAGAGATGCCCACAAGTGTTTTAATTGACTTCATTGATTCAGGATTCAAAAGCTTAAATAGGTCAAGCTTAATCCAACCACAGTGCAACAATCTCAGGGATGCGCAGTGCTGAACTACGCCGCAATATAGAGAAGATAAGAAGCTGCTGCGGACACTGCTGCCAGAACTCAACCCGCTCCACGAGCGAATGATGCTGCAGATAGCGGCTCAAGATGCCGAGAATACAGGGCACTGTAAAAGCATTTCGGTCGATCACGCTTGCCTTCCGGCCACTGCAGCTGAAAGAGCTCGCCGCAATTGCAGGCCTTCCCAGAGATCAGTTCGGCGACATGCAAGCAGTCGTCGACCTTGTTAGCCGCTGTGACTCGTTTCTAACTGTGCGCAAAGGCATAAACAAGCTATCATATATCAAAACATGTGATAGGAGCATTGGTGTTGGTATTGTAGTTCTAGAGACAGTGGGGAGAGCGTCTCATCATGAGGCAGGTACGACGGGACGCACCAAGCCAATCACACCTGCCACGCTCAAGCATCTACCTACAACAACCACGAAATCGGATGCACCTTCGCATCTCGTACCCTACAGCTCAGATGAAGCAGGAAACATGCCTCTTACTGTATTTGCTGCCCAGCATTGGCGTTCGCATGCGCTAGTTGCATACGCTTCTTCCACGATCCCAATATCTTGGGATCACGTGTCGCCTTGAAGTCCTCCTTGAACTTCTCATACGTCGGTAGCCAAAGCTTGTTGTGCTGTGTCGGGAAGAAAGACCACGCGACCATGTTCTGCTCCTCCGCTTTGGTCATCTCAAGACATACATACTGGCTAGCGTTGCTACCAGCGCTCCCGTCGTGGCTCTGGGTAATGGACAGACGGTTACCAATGCAGGTTTCATCACTGTTTGATCCGTCGGATAGCCAGCCCTGTATCATCGCGACAGATGAGGCTAGTGTGACAGTGATGATGAAGAGTTGGACAGCAAGGCAGGCCATGCCTAGCGTGACAGCGTGGACACCGAAAGCTAGCCAGCAGATAACACGGCTGACCAAGTGGAGTTTCTCGGAGGCTGGGCGAGCTTCCGTGAGCAGAACATCTTGCGCGATGCCAGTCGTGGTAATGACAGTCAGACGCTTACCGTTTGGCAAGGTAATGAAGAGCTTGACCTCACCCTTCTTTGTCGCCTGATTGTCCAACTGCTTGATAGCTTCGTCGATGCTACCGCGGAAGTCGAAGAGAATGCAGGCTCGAACATAAACCAGAGCGACGAGACTGAGAGAAGCAGCGAGACCATACCAGTCTTTTATTCGCATCGGCCAGATGACCAGAAAAGCGTTCACTAAGAAAGCTAACCAAAATCCAAACCACTGTTCAGTCTGAGGTCTAGGAACACGATGATCAGATTGAATCTCAAGCCGCGTAGAGTTGTACGACAGCTTCTGACACGACAGCCAGCGTGTAAACCAAGCGCTTAGATCGGTTGCCTTAATGCCTTCGGTGATGTTGTATAGTTCAAAGCCTGGAATCGGTTCCATGACTGAGTTATCGGCGAAGATGTGACCAGCGAGGAGAGGATAATATTCGAAAGGTGAGTAGACGAGGCGGCCAAGGGACTTGCGGACCGCGTCGGCGCCCAGGAGCGTTACGATACCGAGCGCGTCGATCTTGAAGGGACTCCAGTTCTTGATGTTGACTGGTTGCGTCATGATGAGACGCGAGATGAGAAGTGGGACGGCGGCGGTAAAGACGGCGGCGGTAGATGCGGTACTGCAGTAATGAGTATATATTTCGAGCGCCAAAGGGGTTTATACGTACAGTGTATTCATCGTTGTTTGCTCTAGCGGGTTGAGCAAATACGAGTGTGGTTGAGATGGAGAATGGAAACCGCGGTGAGTTTCTGGAGCTTTATGGAAGGGGGGAGACTAGAAAAGGGTGCTCTTGGGCTATGGACCTGAAGGGGCTGTGCAAAGCAAACGAATGCTCACGGGTGGGATTTCACTACAGCCCCGTGGTCGTCTAAGCACAGCCCGATACATTCATCGAAGAGAGCGGGATCGGTTGATCCTACCACACACATGTCTTACTGCAACCACCTTTACCGTGACACTTTCACAAGTCCCCTGTTTCCTCCATATGCGGCTCTTTCTTCCTCAACATCCAGCCCTCAATCTTGACAGGACCATCTTCGCGGTTCCCACTCTCTCGTAACGAAGAATGTGAGAAGTAAGCATGCGCTCGGTCGTCATCTGCCCGTGAGTATCGTCAAGACGTACAGAGGGGAGACATTTGGGCGGCGAGATGGCGATGGGATGTGGTAGATAGATTTTACTATATTTGCGCAAACGAAACTGCCCCCAACAGCGAGATGAGTTATCCTAGTCAGGAGATATCGTATCCACTAGAACATCTCCATGGTAACAAGCAGACGTGAACGCCCGTCTTTCACACGTACTATGTTGTGCCAAAGCGACTCCGTTCTCTTGTGACCCAACCTCAGATAATGCGCCCGACCTTTGAAGCAGAGACATGGTGAAGAAAGGGCGTCTTGCGTCGCAAAAACCAAAGTTGTGTAGGAAGTAACGCGTTTTCCGGGATGACCGCGGTCGCACCGTGTCGTCCTCTGGCCAACGTTCGTCGACGCTGTACGCGTAGCTGTGTACAATATTGAGTAATGGCAACTGGATGATCGATCGCTAAATCGCTTTGAAACTGAGGTTTGTAGTGCTGGCTACGGCGCGACTGATCGTGACGCGTCCAACGCAAAGTGGGTCTGCTTAGTCATCATGCGCCTTCAGCACGCAGCCACTAGGCGCACGCGTCGCAGCATCACCTCACTGTAAGATGTGTAAGGAAGGTACGTACGGTGTTGCTATGGAAAGTCTATCCCGCGATGAGAGAAAGCGCATTCGAAATCGCACGCCTGAACTGCCAAAAAACCCTACTGGAAGCATGCTTTCCGGCAATGGAAGACCTCCACCTGCAAACCCTTGTCACAGTTTCTGACACCAGCGGCATGCAAATCAGTTGTTTGAAGGATAACGGTAGTCAACGACCGGGAAAAACTCCTCCTTGATCTGCCGTGGAGAAACGAAGCGAAACATTGGGTTCGAAGAGCCTGCCTTATCGTTGGTTCCACTTGCGCGACTTCCGCCGAAGCTCTGCTGGCCGATGAGCGCGGCGGTGGTCTTGCAGTCTGATGGCTCGTTAGCTTCCGCGCTGATCGCCATTCCGGTAAGACTCACTGATGTAGAAGTTGCCCGCAGAATAGCGGAGCGCGTCTTCTGCCTCACGTATAGCGGTACGGGAGTTGGCGAAAACAGCACCTGTGAGCGCGAAATTACCACCAGCTTGATCAACCTTCTCTAAAATGTGGTTCCACTCCGCATCAGGGTAGACGTATATTGCGAGTACAGGACCGAAGATCTCATAGTTGAAGAGCTTGTGGTCTGGCGAGTCTGCGAGATAGACGGTTGGCTTGATGTAAAAGCCTTCAGAGTCATCATAGGTACCGCCAACCAGGAGTTTGAGCGAAGAATCCTGATTGCTTTCGTCGATGACAGTCTTGATCTTTTCGAATGAACGACGGTGAATGACTGGGCCCATGAAGGTGGCGAGATCTTCGTGTGGATTACCCTGAGTAATACCCTTCACATCATCGACCAACGTGTCGATGAACTCCTTCGATCGAGACTCTGGAAGGTACAGGCGAGACGTTGCCGAACACTTTTGACCCTGGTACTCGAACGAAGCGCGAACGACGTGCTTCACCGCAGATTGGACATCCGCCGTTGGATGAAGGAGAGTGAAGTTCTTGCCACTTGTCTCTCCTACCATTCGTGGAAATTCGCGATACGTGTTGTTCCCAATACCCTGACCGATACGAGCACAGAGAGACCTAAAGACGTCTGAGGAACCTACGAAGTTAAGCCCTGCGAAGTCTCGGTGGTTAAGCACGACATCGTTGATCTCTTCGGGCTCTCCGGGCACGAACTGAATGACATCAGGTGGCAGACCAGCTTCAAGCAAAACTTTGTACACGAGGGTGCTCGCGTAGATATTCGAGGGCGACGGCTTCCAGAGTACCACATTTCCCATGATGGCAGGGCCCGAGATCAGGTTACCGCCGATAGCTGTAAAGTTGAACGGCGAGACAGCGTAGACGAACCCTTCCACTGGGCGGTAGTCCATGCGGGACCACATCCCGTCTGTACCTCGCTCGGTTTGTTTTCCCATGATCTCCGCCGCGTAGTTACAGTTCAGCCGGAAGAAGTCCGCCAGCTCAGCAGCGGCATCTACTTCGCCTTGCCAAATGTTCTTCCCTTGGCCAAGCATGGTTGCCGCAATGAGCTCATACCGGTACTTGGTCGCTACTAGCTCCGCGGCTTTGAGAAAGATTGCCGCTCGATCAACAAAAGCCGTATTCTCCCATGACTTCTTAGCTTTGAGGGCCGACTCGATGGCTATTGAGACCTGCTCTTTGCTTGCGAGTGGGTAATTGGTGAAGGTAGTCTGGTGGTCCGCGGGCAATGGCTGATCCCAAGATCTAGAAACTTGTTGCGATTTGCCATTGAAGTGAATCTCGCTTTGAAGGGGAATCTGCGACTTCATGCGCTTTAGGGTCACCTCCAGCTGGGTGCGCTCCGGAGAGCCTCTCTCGTAAGTCGGATTTGGCTCGTTGCGTGCATCAGGTAGCCGGAATGGTACTGTGGCTTTTGTACGTAGCTGGCATTGGAGGCGGCGGAATCTCGATACATTGGTCAGAGGCCGCCTTGTGTTCTCAGAGAGCCGTGCGAGGCTTCGGGTGGTCGACATGGTGGGGCAGAGAGAGGTATGATGAGCACTCTGTCGTGGATCTACCTTCTATACCTGCCTCTCCACGATAGTACTTCGCAACGGCAATGCATTCCGACGACACACACTATGCCTAGCGATATCGCTGTGACTCTCATGCCCGCGAATACCCGTTTGCGACAAACAGCACGGCGACTTGTGGTTGGCTGATAAGCTCACAATGCCATGCCATCGCTGCGCAAATTGATCGGGAGGCCTCCCGACATATGGTCGCGTAAGTGGCATTGCGGCCAGGGCACTGAACCGGACAAGACCTTCACACCCAGATAACATCGCCTCTCCATTCTCAACCATAATCCTTTCCCAACGGTGCTAAGAGCTCCGATGGGTCAATCTGTAAAGCGGTGGTTGGGACGCTCGATGAAGAACGCTTGTGTGTGAGGGACGGAAGCGCACCCGACGCACGGCTCAGTGTGCGAGGCGCTAACCCAGCCGCTTAGATTGATCATCCAGGGGAACGCGTAGGGCGTCGTTACGTCGACGCGTCATTTCAGAGTCGCGGCCACATCACAGACTACGTTGCGATTGCGGAAGGTATGCGTGAGAAAACTCAACTTTGGTGAGGACCAGAGATGCCCACTCACACACACGATGGCAGGTGCCAAGCGATGACATCAGCTCCCTATCAGTCCCCGCATTAGTGCCCAGGTGGTATCTAGCCGGAATCGGCGGTCGATGTCTCTGGCTCATGACTGCAGAGCTTCTGCATGCGAGCTTACAAGCGTTACTTCCGCGTCGTTACCGACAACCTCGTTAAACTGCCCAGGTGTCCATCCGATTTGTGAATAGCCTCGGCAAGCACGATGGCATCCTCCAACGACCACCGAAGAGTGACTAAACGATCATCAAACGCGTACGCAGCTTGCGTGGTGCCGATGTGGTGCACTATTGACAACTACGGGCAGTTGTTCGCGATGCAGGAGGCAGAAGATCAAATGCTCGGGACAGCAGCCGTGCTCCAATTGTGGCAGACGAAGCCTTACCTGCATCTTCGATGATAGAGAGAACAAGATCCTAGTGACTCAAGGGTAGCTTAGGAGCACTACTATCTGGATGAACAAATACTAATGCTGCTCAGACATCTCTCAGATCTCCAGGCGAAGATAGCCCGGTTGGAGCAGAATCCAACATACGAGCCGGGTGCATCACAAGCACGAACGACGGCTAACAATAGGACGGCCCAGGCCAGGGATGGAAGCTCACCAGCAGCGGATGACGATCGTCCACCGGCGAACCCATCGAGCTTTGAGGGGACGAGGGATAATTCACCCATACCTAGACCTGACCCAGATGAAGCAAATCTGATGAACCCGCTTATTGAGTCCTCCAAGTTTATGTCTTCATCCTCTGGGCGGCCATGTAAGCTCATGGTATACGCTTAATGAATCACAACTAAGAGCTTTCGTAGTTTATCTAGGCACGTCTTCGAACTGGTCTTTCCACGGACAAATCCTCAATTTGGTGCATGAGCACATCCGAAAGTCACCGCTACCTAGCACCGAACTGCTATTTGATGGCTCGGCATACGAACATCTCTGGAATGGCACACGCAGCCTTCCAGACTCCAACTCTCCGATCATACCTAGTATCGATTACGCCATCTTTCTGTTCAATGCTGTGAAGTTTCACTGCGCCCAGCTTGTCCATCTCTTTGACGAAGACGAGTTTATGACAAACTTGCATGCCTTTTACTCGAATAATGAGAGAGATACATGGAAAGACAGCTTGTGGTACATACATTTCCTTCTCATCCTAGCTTTTGGAAAGACCTTCATCCAAGGGAAGAGTCAGACGCCGCGGCCGCCAGGCGCCGACTTCTTTACCTACGCTGTTCAACTTCTGCCTGATACCAGTCGTCTTTGCCGCGAACCCTTAATGGCAGTCGAAATACTTTGCTGCATAGCGCTATTTATGCAAGCCTTGGACTCACGAAATGCAGCACATGTAACAGTACGGCGTCAGTGATATCTTGTCGACATTGACTGACATTGCTAGATTGGTCAAGCCATGCGCATATCGATGATTGAAGGAATGCATACCGATATGCCTGTGGAAAATCTAGGCCAGCCTCTTGTTCAGCGATGCCGTAAGATCTGGTGGACGGTTTATATCCTCGATCGCCAAATGACATCTTTGATGGGACTACCTCAGTCGATTCGAGATGAGGATATAACTTGCCAGCTTCCAGACTTTGAGGGCTCAGCTCGAAGAGTGACAGCCCTCGACATGCAGATCAAGCTTGCACGTATCTATGCAGAAATAGCTAGGAGTGTGTGGGTCGACATCCATCTCATATACGCGATTGCTGACCAAACTCCTAGCTGTATATGGTTCTAAAGGCCGGCTACGCAAGAAGTTTGTCTTAAGCATCAAAGCCGTTTTAGATGATCTTACGTCCTTAGCGGAAGAACTCAGACGTTCATTCCCGCTGCATGCGGACGAGCGCTTTGACGGAATCTCGAGGATGCCGGCTTATCTACATCTACTCTACTATCAAGTAAGATACACATCTCTCGCGATACCTAACAATTCTAACGAACTACTAGACAATCGTTGTTGTGACGAGGCCGTTGCTCTTCTGTTGTATGAAGAAGGTCTTTGAGTCACCAAGAGAGGTGCAACCGCTAGTCTCCTCACGCAAGATACGCCATCTACTGTGCATGTCACTTGAATCTTCTCAGAAGATCATCGATATTCTAGAAATTCTACACGATCAAGGATTACTAGGTATAGTGCTCAGCCATTCCGCCATGCCGTGGACTGACCATGATACAGAGACCTTCCTCCCATGGGATCTTGATGCACTCTTCGTATCAACTGTGGTCCTGATTTTGACGCGTTTTATCGATCATAGTCTAATGGACGGCCAAAAGCCATATCTGGACAAAGCTTACAGCTTTTTCAAGACCATTGTGTCTAGCGGTAATCGCATCGCAGGGTTTCGCCACGTGGAGCTCCGCAAGCTTGATGAGATGTTGGCGGAGTACTCCGAGAACAGGGAGCGACCATCAACATTACCTAACACTATCGGCCTGGAACCAAGCATACAACGCCCATCCTCATTCCCTCTAGGCTATCAATCTGTAGCCGGTCTGCCGCACTCACAAGACACGGTGCGGCCATCATCTTATACAGGAATCAGTGATGAAGGGAGTGGTTTTGGTGATGATTTGACCGCCGAGCAGATATTGGCTGTAGCAGAGTCTATGGACATGGAAGGGACCGACTGGCTTT
This sequence comes from Alternaria incomplexa, assembly GCF_024043165.1. Taxonomy (NCBI): domain Eukaryota; kingdom Fungi; phylum Ascomycota; class Dothideomycetes; order Pleosporales; family Pleosporaceae; genus Alternaria; species Alternaria incomplexa. The sequence continues at coordinate 413,723 of NW_026249866.1, read as the reverse complement.
CTTTTGCAACGTTGGACGACTACCAGATCATTGATCCGAACATCTAATGACTAACATCACCACCATACGAACCACGCGCAACGACCACGACGAGTTTCACGGGAGGCGCACATAAGCCGAGATCTCTACATCTTTGGCTTTACCGCTCCCTGTTCTTGCACATCGCGAATCTCTCTAACAGTTCCTATCCGCCAGCTCACATCATGGTCAAAGCTCTCTCCCTTGGCCTTCTGCTTTGGCACTCTCCAACGCCACCTCAGAATACTCTGCTTTCCGTCGGGTGCGTTCAGCAGATTATCCACCCACCTTCCGACGATCGGGAACATCTTGAAACCATGACCGGAGTCACCCGACAGTATCATAACAGAAGAGGAAGTGTTCGGCACGTAGTCGAAGATGAAGTCCGAGTCTGCTGTGTCTGCAAACCAGCATATAAACTTTTCTACCAGAGGTCGATCGGCGAGGTAGGGCAGTGTTTGGCGGAGAAGTTCGCGCATCTGTTCTTCATCTTCTTTCGGCACGAAGCGCATAAGCTCTTGCGGTGCTTCAGAAATCCCGGTGCTTGGGTTAGTGTTGATGTAACCACCTCCCATCGGGCAAATCTTGAGGAGATTCGTCTTTGGGTCTGGCTCGAAGAAGAAACCGAGGTCGCGGGCGTATGTTACTGGGATACCGCGAAGTGCTGCCGTCTCGTCATCGGTAAGGCGGACGTGTGCAACTGACCACGATTTCGCGGACACTTCGGTACCGATCTCAGGGACAATCTTGTGAGCTGCGGCACCAACGGCGACGACGACTAACTTAGCGGCATGGAATTGCGCGGCCTTAGTTCGTACACCGATGCTTTTTCTGCTTTTGTCCAATCCCTCATATACGATCTTCTCTATCGCACCGACTTTCTCACCGAAGAAGAATCTAACCCCATTCTTCCTGGCCTCGCGATAAATCCCTCTCAGCGCATTAGCTGAGTGCACATAGCCGTCGTACTTGGACACGTATCCCTTCCAGCCGGGCATGTCACCGGTAAACTGCCAAGCTCCAGCTACATCACGTACGTCTTGAGGGCCCGAGATATGATGAAAGAAAGGCTTCATCTCCGGGTGCTTCTCGGCAGCCGCCTGGAACCGGTGTAGCGTTCCCACTGCTTTTTGGGATGCAGCTCCAGAAACAACATTAAGATAGCCGACTCGGTGGAAGTAAGGCGCGTAGAGGGGCGTTTGCCAGGCGTGGGTAGCTTCCTTTTGGTATGTCAGTCATTGCTCGAACGATCAGTGCCGCATAGCATTGCTCGGGGTGCAGACAGCTACATACCACGGCCAGATCTGTATAGAAATCGTCTTCGTATTCCGCTCGCATGATCTTGTTCAGGTCGTTGCCAGCAGACCATCGGGATGGAATCTCGTCATCTTTCTCGAAGACCGTGATGTTGGTGTAGCCTTTCCTGGAGAGCTCAAGAGCCGTGGAGAGACCGAACGCGCCTCCCCCAATGATGGCTATAGCGTCGCTTTTAGAAACATTCATGGTGATAAAGCCGGGAAAGATGTGAAGTACGAATGCAAGGACAAACACCTTGGGGCGTCACAGTATGTCATGACACCCTGGAAGTACAGGTGCAGTCGTGCGACGGGAGTGTCCAGTCTATACATGACACGACGCCATCGACCAAAGTCTCACCAGACTGTCGATACGGGACCATGTCCGCTGTCGCATGCATTGTCGAGCCCCGCGGATGTTGCAAGCGTTATCGTCGTGTTGTGATGCTTGCTCCTGACTTGCCCAATGCACGCTAGTGTTATCGATAAGGTCATCTCCACAGAATGTCTGACGCTGTTTGGTCCGTGTCTTCCCCCTTCCTGCAAGGTCGGATGGCCTCCCGACACTTCGAAAGCGAGACTGGTATTACCCAACCGTATTTCATGCCCTCTTCTGGCATGGATGATAAGTCGACTCGCTGGCATTATGACGACCGAGCACATCCGTGATGCCTGTGACAGAAGTCGCGCGGTCAGCGACAGGTCCCAGATGGACAGCCTCCAGCAAGTCCTTCTTCGTACATTGGATATTATCTTCTAACCGCATGCCAGAAATGTAGTCAAAAGAGCACTCTTAGACAGGATTTTCTTGCCATGTACGTCTGGGACATAGTTCTTGAACTCATTCCGACAGCGACCGCTGTTCATCGCAACGAAGCTGTGTCCTACATATGGAAGCTCTATGCACACCATATACGGCCAACGATAAGCTTGATAAGAAAGTTGCTACATGGATGCATAGTATGATCGAGCACTTATCAGCCTCGTTCCTCTTCTGTCAAGACGCTTCGCCAACGTAGTTTCCCAACTAGGTGGAAGACGTGCGCTTTGTTCCGACATGTTTTCTCAACGCTGCAACGAGATCATGTATCGAGACGATTCATACCTCCTTGCGCTATACGGGCGGAGTATACGAGTGTTCACAAACGTAATACTCAAAAGGTAGCTTCGCTCTTATATTACGCCGACATCGTCATGCATAACCCGATCCAAGCCGCATCGACAATCAACCCCGCATTGGCCTACTTCCAGAGGGATGTCGCGTTCGGTCATAATTACCATTGGTCTCGTTCTGCTTATCACTTCGCCTCTTGCATTATACTATTGGTAATGCCGACCACATCCGGACTTTCCACGCGATTCGGCTGCACGTCCGAGCTATGGACCTGGACGCGATAGTCACGAGCATGGCGATGCCCCACGTTCGAGACGTGGAGCGGGGTCGTGCATCATATGGTAGGATTACGGTTTGAGATAAGGGAGGCGATGAAGAGGTAGAGTTGTAGGAGCACTCTACATATCAGCTTCAATCGTCCCTCTTGAAACACTCTTCCATCTTTGGCTGGCTTCCTTAGTCTCGCCACCTCACATTGGATTCATCATGCTTCATCAACGGCTTACTAGATCAACACTGCGAGCAGTAGCGAGCAGGAAATGTCTCATCAATGGCTTCAACACGTTCGAGACACGTCTCAGCTCTACAACTGCACTGCCACGGATGAAGGCTTCGGCTACACAAATATCAAAACCGTCACCCACACAATACCCGCTATCAGCAATGCCGACGCACATGTTGCTCCGTTCGCTCTTCGTTGCCACAATATCGTCTAACAAGTTCCTTCTGATACCATCACTCAACCTGCTCTCCTTCTTCTCGAAACCGAATCGAAGCCTGTTGTTCAATATAGATCGAAACCCTGTATTGAAGGCTGTTTTGAAGAGAACCCTATATAATCAGTTTTGCGCCGGAGAAACACAACAAGAGACACGAGCTTGTGTAAAGCAGCTGAAGGATTTGGGGTTCAAAGGGGTGATCTTGACGTATGCGAAGGAGATGGTGTTTGATCACAAAACCAAGTCTGCAAACCATCATACCTCGGATAGCTTTGTCGATGAAAAGACCAGTATGGCGCATGATGCAGACGTCGAGGCATGGAGGGAAGGCACACTAGGAACACTTGATCTCATCTCCGAGGGAGACATCTTAGCTCTGAAGTACGTTCAATTACGATGACTTACTCAATGTAGCACTGACATTTTCTAGAACGACAGGCGGTGGTCCAGCCGTCTCATCAGCATTCAGCAAAGGCGAGCTTCCACCCCAGCAAATGCTCGACGCCCTAGATGAGATAGCGACCCAATGTAAAGCACGCAATGTCCAGATCATCATCGACGCTGAGTCTCAGCACTGGCAAGCAGGCATCGCTCGCGCGACACTCGAACTAATGCGCAAGTTCAACCGCAATGGTAAAGCTGTCATCTACAACACGTACCAAGCCTACCTCAAAGACACTCCCACAATTCTCGCACAACATATGGCTGAGGCAGAAAGAGACGGGTTTACTCTTGGTCTCAAGCTCGTGCGTGGTGCATACATCCTCTCTGACAACCGCTCCCTGATCCATGACACCAAGGAAGACACAGATAACGCCTACAATACGATAGCACAGGGTGCGCTTCGTCAGCAAATAGGCAGCTTCGGGGCATCTGAATCATCTACCCGCCGGTTCCCTTCTGTAAATCTCTTCCTCGCATCTCACAACCGCGAAAGCGTGCTCTCGGCCCACAAGCTCCACCGACAGCGCTCGGAAGCCGGTCTACCTACTGTTCCCGTCGCTTACGGACAGCTTCACGGCATGTCAGATGAAGTCAGCTTTTCCCTGTTAGCAGAGAAGGGAGCGGGTGGCAAGGCACCTGAGGTGTTGAAATGCACCACTTGGGGTAGTATGGGCGAATGTGTGGGGTATCTACTTCGGAGGGCTGTGGAGAATCGCGATGCCGTGTTAAGGACTAAGGATGAGTTTACGGCGTTGAAGAGAGAAGTTAGGAGGAGGTTCTTTTGGGCGTGATAGAGGGTTGCGAGGCTACGCGTAGGAAGTGAAGAGTGGTCAAGTTGTATGAGAGTAGCGGGGCTTGTACGATGCATGATCGCAGGATGCGCATGAAGTATCCGTCATGTTCTAGGTGTCGTAGTCATATTCATAGTCAAATAAAACGACTGCTTTGTTGTAAATAAGCGGCTACTGTCGGTGTCTGCGTGTTATTTTTGTCAAGGGTCCATTAGGATGCAGAATAGATGTAGGCACGCATGTGGGTCTCCGTAGTGGCTTTCCCCGCTGACAACTGCGCGGAAAAGAGTGGGGGCCGGCTTCCTTCCCGAAACCATCAAACGAAGCCATCAGATCCAATGCGCAGAGTAGAGATATCACTAGTCAAGTACGCTGAAGAGTTTGAAGCTCTTTTGAAAAGGTCAGGGTATTAAAATCCGGAGCCGTACAACAGAGTTACGACAAACAACGTTTCCCAAGCCGCAGGCAACAACACTTTCGCAAGCGACAATGTCAGACAAAACACTATGCATGCTGGGATGCGGTAAGTGGGGGGGGGGGGGGGGGGGGGGGGGGGGGGGGGGGGGGGGGGGGGGGGGGGGGGGGGGGGGGGGGGGGGGGGGGGGGGGGGGGGGGGGGGGGGGGGG